>NW_005843361.1:39577-58000 GCF_000455745.1 Alligator sinensis | reverse complement strand
CTTTCCCTAGTCCTTAATCAGTGTCATCTTTGTTATCCTCTTCCTCTCTGTCATCCTCATTGCTCATCTTCTTTTTGTCATGATCATCGTCTTCTTTATCATAATCATTGTCTTCTTTGGCTTCCCATTCTCGAACAGCCTGTGCCATTCTTTCCTCTTCCATGTGTCTTCCACCCTCTTATTCCTGTCATCTCCTACCTCTTATAATACAGCTGTAGCTCACTCACTTCCATTCTGACACAGTCCTTAACTGGGAGGTTTGTATGCCTATACACGAACAGGTTCCTAGTCTTCCTCAGGGCATTTCTGAAGCAGGACATGAACTGATCAAAGTGGTCTGTTGGGGTCCCTTGCTGCCTGGTCAGGTGTCCAAACAGCACCACCTCTCTGTTTAGGGTTTTGACTCTTGTTGCCATCTAAAGGAGTTTGCTTTCTCTCCCCCACACTTCCCTGGCATACAGGCAGCTCCAGAGGAGGTGGTCAATTGTTTCCTTCTGCCACTGGTTTGCCCCTCTGTCTCATCACTGGCACAGGGAGTGCCCAGTGGGCTACCTGCCAGTTTAAGTCCCTGTGCTACTTTTGCAAGTCCTTTTGGAAGATTTGTTCCCACACGGTTTTGGCAGCTGTTGCTGGGTAGTATTTTCATGGGAAACAGTCTTTCTTTTGCACTTACCACCTCCTGCATCTTATGCTGGTTTATCATGGTCATCAGGGACTTGTTGCATAACTTGTATCTATTCTGGAAGTGGTCCAGGAGTTGGTAGAACCACAAAGAGTGGGTCCGTGCTCTATAAGCACATGTTGTGCAGCATGAACACCCACCAGCACAACAGCAGATGCCCTGCAAAGTACTTCACAAACTAGGCTGTTTTGGAGTCTGCCCTATCTGCCCATTTGCAGATCTGGCTTGTGTAGTTACCCCAGAGAAACAGCAGAATGTCCAACATTCTTCAGCCCCCAATCCATTTCGTCTTGTACAGTGTGGCTGTGAACACAAGCACTGGTAACAACACTACCCGCATGAGTACCACGTGCCCCCTTCATTAACAGGCAGTGCACGTTCCAGAGTCCCAGTGGTAAGTCTCTGTTTGACTTCAGCCTTGGTCTTTTCCCATGCTTTCTGTCCATTTAACCGTGCGTAAAACTCCACCCCGAGGATCTTCACCTCCTCATGGGGGACAGAGACCCCCAGAGATTACAAGTCCCTGAGTTTGCCCAGTACCAGGCAGGTGCTCGTGTCTATTGTAACAGAGAGCCCGGGTCATTTTGTTGTTCACACCGGTGGTTTGGGCTGGGACTATAATGGGTAGTTTTGGAGGTCCCATTAGTGCCTGTGAGGCACATGATTGTCTTGAGTCCTTACCAGGGGTGGGCTCAAGGTCTGAAGCTATTGTAGAGCCCAATGAGGGGCAGTACAAGGCTACAGAGCTGACGGGGGCCAGAGGGCCAGTGCCTGAGAGGAGCACAGTAAGATGGGGGCCAGAGACCTAGTGCCTGAGAGGGGCACACCGAGACCATGAGAGATGCCAGGAACATGGTGCCCAGGAAGGGCCCAGCAAGATAGGAGCTAAGGGCCCGGCGCCAGAAGAGCATGGCCTTCATGGCCTGGGGCCTGGTGGCTAGAGGCCAGGGACCCTGAGAGTGAAGGTGATGCATTGAAGGTAGTGCCTCAAAACCTGGTCTGGTATAGTGGGCCTAGGCAAACTGTCCTAGCATAATTGAAAGGGGCGGAGGTCGAGGCCCCAATTGATAGAACGATGTTATTGTAACACCCACAAGGCTTAGGATGGGGTGTAGGGGAGGAAAAGGAGCCACGCAATTTGCCCCTAAGGCTCCAGGTGCCTTACGCAGGCCTAGTCAAGCTGGCAGTGATCTAGTAAGATGGAGAACGGAAACGAGACTCCGGGGGGAGGAGACTAGTAGGACTGAGGCTCATTCTGAGGCCTGTTGCTAGCCTCCCTTAAACACTCTTTAATAGTAAGATCAAGGCATGGTGGGAAAGTGAGATAGAGGAGAGAGGCCATAGAATTTGAACCAGATAGGAGTCACAGTTTCACTGAGAGGCGTCACGGTCGCCCCAGTGGTTGCAACCTGTTATACCCATGTTGATCTTGGCCCCTGCCTCTCTGTATACCTGGGTGTATTGTAACTGTTAGGCACAGTTCATTGTATGCAGAGCCAAAAGGCTCATCATTTACCATATAATTCACTGGGCTGGGCCCCAGCAGTCAACAGCATTTCAAGCCACAGTTACCCCACAGCTCAGCACTGCTCAGTATGTGTGTATATCCCCCACAAAGGATCCATGTGTTAATTAGACCCCCCCCTCCCCCCGCCCCTACTCATTACTGGAACCAGGTGTTCTAGTCATGAGCTGTAGGATCCTCCAAAAATCTATATGCAGATGAGAGATGCAGGGCAACCTAGTCCAGGTCCACTTCATGGAGGGCAGGGCCACGTTAATCATATGAAATTGGCTGAGAGAGGGGACAACAGAGATTCTGGGTAAGATGTTTGGGGCCCTGTCCAGTGATGTTTGCTAGAAATGTAAGGTTGGTTAAAAAATAGGAGTCATTGGAAATGGGAAAGAAAGATACAGCTCAGAATTAATTCTTCATTGTCTATTCTTAAATCCATGATCTGGGATGTGTGTGTGATTAATGTTATAGGAATTATGTAATGAGCACATAGACACCTGCATTTGTTGTAGTAGGGTTAGGGCTTAATCCAGTGGAATGTATCCATAGAAAACTGAGCCATGCAATAAAAATATTGCCCCAGGGCAAATATCTTATTTCACCTTAAACTCTCCCTAAACCTTCCCCTTCATACCCACACTCTAAAATTCAACACCTTTTATGATCAGAAAGCAGATGTGTAGAAAAAAGAAAAATAACAGCAACAAACCAAAACAAAATAAACACTGAGAGCTAGGAGAAAGAAAATAATTCAACACAGAAATGTAATCAGATCTTGCTATATCATGGTAGTTAAGTCATGCTCACATCATGTCAAGAATAATTAAGGATAAAGCAGAAAAAACATTCATGGACATTTTACCCTTTGGGTCTTGGTTGCCTTGATGATTCTGCATGGCCCACTATGGTAAGATACAGTGGAGAACTGAGAGATGTTCTTGGTTGCTTTGTGGTCCTCAGTTGTAGCTCAAAGGATGAGGGATGTTATAGTTAAAACTGATACTTTTCTTTGAAAATTGAGAAAGATAAGACATCTATACCTGACATAATGCCCTGCATCCCCCCACCAACAGTAATAAAATGTTTGTGAGTTTTGTGAATAAAAATTAATTAAAAAAATAAACTAAGATGATTTCCTTTTCTTTTCTATCAAGTGGAAACTTAAGGCATCTATTAGGGAAACCATCCTTGGTCAGGAAGGCACTTTATCGCAAGCTTGAATCCTTTTGAATTTGTATGCTGCATCAACACTTCCCTAATTTTGTAGGGATGAACATAAACATATAATTAGTGTTGTCTTCAATAGGGGCCACAAAAATATACCAGTATTGTATTCAGTAATTACTGGATGAGATTTTCACAAGTTGTAGGCTTTTGTCCAAAACCTGCTCCCACTAAAGTGGATGGGAGTTTACAGTTGCTATGAATAGGAACAGAGTTAACACTGACGAAAATACCATTACTTAGGAGCAGAGTTCCACTGAAGTATTCAGTAGTAACTGTTTTTGACTTCAGGCCTCTTAGAAATCTTAATTTAAGGAAGAACTTATTAGTCTATGCCCAACATGCCATTACTTACATTGCAAATACTACTGATTCTACAGCGTCAGATTGAATATTCAGTTGTTTTAGCATCTCTCCGTATGAAAGAGTGAGAATCTACCAGGTGAGGAGGAGAAATACAAAGTTCATATAGTTATGTTTATCTGAAAGCATCAAGTAACTGTTAATTAAAGTTTAATTGTTTTTCTTAGTGAGTTTTTGTAGTTATGGTTAAACTCATAGAACAGCTGGGAGGAGGAGCTGTTTACTCAAGACTAATCTTCCAGTGAATCTGTGTCATCTGTTGAAGACTGGAAATGAAGACCATCTTTGGTCTGCTTTATCCAAAAGAGCTGTGTAAATGCTGAATTTACAAGAACCCAGAAGAAACTTGGAAAGGGGCAGAATTAAAGCTAGAAAGAGAGGACTACAAGTAGATAAACTGAACAAAAACAACATGAAATTCCAAGTAATTTTGAATGGTTGCATGGTCAGTGATCAAATTTAGCTTGAGATTTTCTGTAGCCCAAGGTCTGAAGTTCTACTGACATACAAAATAGATCAGTTGGCATGTTAACCCTGATTTGCTTTCTACAATCTCTTCTTAGGAGAGCAGCACAATAGTAATTGGCTACAACATACTCTACTTCTTAAGGCAAATTAGATATTAGACAATGAATGGAAAGTAGATGAGGGTGCAATGGCTTATTTTTAAAAATCTTTGTTGGTTTCAATGGGACTGCAACTAATTAGTATTTGGAGACAATGGCTTTAAGTTCATTGCTACTAGTTTAGCATACCAATGGACCAAAGTTCAAGGGTACAAATTTACTTTTCTGGATTTCTTCTATGAACTTCATTTGTAGGGCAGTATTGTAATCTGAAAACTTAGATAAAGGACAGTTTTTTCACCTAGGTATCTCACTGACTGGTATCTTCCTTATCTGATAGGATATTACTAAAATATTATTTACTCTTGAAAAACTGATGGAGCTTGGGGGGGGTTGAGTCATCTGAAATTTTATGCCTTTGATTAGTAGTACTTATACAATGAAACAACCATGTTTATTTTTTAATTTGGATAATTTTAGTCTTTTTGTATTAATACTTTTTAAGTAACAGAATAATCCTAGAGATTTTAGGGTTTTTTAGTTACTTGCTGGTAACATTATACAGTTTGTTTACAAATGTTATTTCATGTCTTTTTCTTAAGTTGTGGCTGTAGTTAAAATAGGTATCCAGGTTTCTTATAGACAAAACACATGGTTTTGTCTATAAATACCTTTGCAAAGTAATCAAGACATTGAAATCAAGTAGATTTCAGCATGGATGTTGCATTTAATAACTTAGAAATAAGCTATTACATTTGCCCTAAATCAGATTGTACTTTTTATATATGTGGGTGGCAATTAAGAGGTGACCACACTTAAATGTATTACCCAGATATATGAAGCCAAAAGTCAGAACCAGTGAAAGAAGTACAAAGCAACGTACATCAGATATTATAAATGTGCCACTGTATTTGAAAGTTTGAAAAAGTACTAAGAAAGCATAAGTTAAAAAATGCACATCAAGAAAACCTGAAGTCATTTAGTTAAAATGAGTTTAAAACAATTATCTGCAAGACAAAATCCCATATACACCACAAAGCAGAAGCTGGCAGCACTGTGAAAGTGCATGTAACTCCCTCTACAAAAGATGGTTTGTTCAAGAATTGTGTTGCTTTCTTCTGGAGCTTACATTTCCATATGGAAGTTCCAGTCACCAATAACATGGAGTCATACATGTGGTAATATCTACTCATGAATCCTTGGAAGTAGCTCTGCAAAAAAGGATGTTACTGACTTCAATATCTTTCCTACAAGTGGTCAAAAGGGTCCAAAGAAGCTCCTTATGCCTCATCTGTGCTAGATAGCTGCTCAATCTACTTCCTCCACTTTAGAAAATTGTTTCTCCAGTCAGTGCCCTATTGCATCCAAGGCCACGAACAGGCGTTATTTTTGTTTCAGGAGAAAAGCCTTTGTTCTGGCACAAAAAGAGATTGTACAGCCATTCAGGGGCTTTCTCACAGAAGAGAACTGGCTCTTCTGCAAAAACGTTAGATCAAATACCTACCAGGAAGATCACCCTCCTCCTGATCTAACTTGAACAGCTGTACACTTCTCACATGTGGAGGCCATGCAATATCCCCAAATCCTTTGCTCTCTGTTTGCTGATTCACTGTGCTAGCTGTCACGGAGGCCTATGCAGGATCCTGTCTATCCATGCCTGCATGCATCCATCCATCCAGCCATGCCTCGCCAACCAGCCGACTGGGGAGATGAAGGGAACATTGTCCTATAGCAGGAACTTTACCAGAGCAGGTTTCCACTGTGGGAGAATGCCCCCACCCCTCTCCCCCAACACTGCTCCAGGTCAGCTTTGAGCAGTGCAGGCGTAGGCAGGCTATTGTGCCACAGTAGAAGGCCATTTAAATCCTTCTTCTAAATCTTCTTTTAAATGCTGAAAACTGAGAGAGAGAAAAAGAGATGATGGGATCCCTAAGGAAAGGAGAACAAAGCCAAATAGCACTGAATCTGTTTATTATTTGCACCTTAAGGCTTTCCTTTTTAAAATAACATTTAAAACATTTCTAACACAGCTAAACAAATTTCTGGATGTTTTATAATGGCCCAGTCTTCTTCCACAGCAACATATGAGAACATCTTTGTATTTGAACCTTCTGTCCTTGATATACTATATTTGATCTGTATATGAAAGTCAGCAAATATGGAACCAGGAAAAAGTTTGCTGAAATATGAAGATAGAAGTTGATATCAGCAAAAAAATGTTAGCAGAAAACACATACATCCTCTTCTAGTAAGTGCTGCCTAAAGCATTTTGAATCTCAAATTGGGAAAGAGGGTAAAGAAAAGACTTGCATGGAAAATAAGTCACAAAAATATAAAACTGTTTTTAAGCATTGCTAACTTGTGTTTCTAATTAATTAGGTTGGGAGTACATGTTTATGAGTTCAGATGACCTTTAAAGATGAATTCAAGGCCAAGAAAAAAGCTCTATTCATTGCTTACATGACAGTATCTAAATGGAGTTTATGTTATTTGTTCTTTTCTTTTGGAGTTTAAATAAGTTAATGTTTATGCTTTATAAAGCATTACTAGCAATCAAGGAAATGTATAGTTTTGGAAACATTTCAGATAGGTTTTATTGATGTTAGCTTGTGCATGTTTGCATTATGTGAGGCAGCACAGTAAATACTTTCATTAGCTGGCTTATTAATGTGAAGAGTCTTTCTAGAAGAATATACCAATATTTATACAATAAAAGTAGACTCATACTTCCATGTAATAGATTTGTAGAACATCACATTTGAAAAGCATCATCTTTTGTTCCTCTTTAAAAAAATTGGTATTTATATACAATATTATATTGCATTTAAGTTACCTGTGTTTTAGCTCTGGTGAATTTTTATTCCATTTTAAGGAGAGCAATTGGTCAGCTCATAAAGAAAACACAGTAACATACAAATTGCCATAAATAACGGGTATTTGTTTAGAATAAATGTAGGGTTTATTTAACTCTTCTTCTTTTTATTGAATTACCCCCCTCCATTTTATTAGATTACAGTTCACAGAATTTAGAATTTGAATTTGTATTCCATGCCCCCTTCAGCAAGAGACTGAAGTACACCAGCTAGTAACCTCCAAAACTAACTTTAGTGAACTGATAAGTGCTCTCATAGATAAGAAATATATGTGTATTTTACACAAACAATAATAATTTATATATACCTGGAATATACTGTATGAGCATTTTAATAAATTAAATACTACTACCCTTTGAATAGTTCCTAAACATGTCCTTACTGCAGCAGAGAACATGTTACAGAGCATATTCTAGTTTATCCTCATAGCCAGTATTTCTTTCCTTCTCTAAATACCTGTATAACTCTCCATGTGTACTCCTTCCTTTGATTCAATGGCTTTAGGAGTCTGGATTTTCTGACATTAATGAGGAATGAGAAATGAACTATCCATTTGTGGTAGAAGTCAGTGACAATGGGGTACGAGAGTTTTTAATTTGAATTTCCCTAGTTTAAGCTTCCAGCCATTGTGTTGTCTTGTGCTTTTTAAATAGCCATTGGTTAGTAGAAATTTTCTTCCTGTGTAGATACTTATTGACCATGATTAAATCACCTCTTAACCCTTTCTTTAATGTATGGATAGAAAGGGTTTCATGAGTGTGTCACTATAAGGCAGGGGTGTAGGTTGTAGCCGTGTTGGTCTAAGGACATAGGAACCTTGTCACTATAAGGCAGATTTTTCCAACTTCAATTTGGTTTTCCTTTTTCTGAATCCTTTACAATTTTTCAACACCCATTTTGTAAAAGTGTGGACAGCAGAATTGAACACAATACTCCAGAAATACTTTTCCTAATACTCTTTCATAGTTCCCTGCTTGTACTGTATTACTGCCTTTGGTATCCCAACATAGTGTTCTGCATTCCTTTTTCTATAAAGGTATGACTTTGCATTTCTCTAACATGTTGTTCAAATGATCCCAACTTAATAAGCAATCCAGATCTGACCTTGAATCTGTTTCTGGTCCTATCAGTTCCTCCACCATTTTTGTATCATCTACAAATTTTCTTAGAAATTATTTTATATTTCTTTCAGACCATTGATAACAATATTAAATAGCACTGGGCCAAGAATAGCATGCAGCAGGACCCTGTTTAAAACACCTGTTAAGAGCTGTTATTTAGGAAACGTTTATGATATGTTACATTGATTTTGTGGGGTGCTAATATTTTGATCAGCATGTTGCATACTGCAAGTCAAATGCCTTACTAATCTATGTCAGCGCAGTCACCTACTACGAGCAAAACCTGTAATCTCAAAAAATGTATCAGATTAATTTAATGTAAGTCCTTGTTGATGCATTAGTTATGTTTCTATTTAATTCTGTCCTGATTGCATCCACTCTCAGACTTTCTATGATTTTAGCCCAGGACGTTGTCAGGTTAATGGGACTAGGTTTATAGCATAATTATCATGCATGCTCTATGTACCAGATGTTTTCTTAGTACAGAGGATCAATTGAGAAGTAGCTTGAGATCGTATAGTTGAGCACGCATACTAAGGCTGTGTGTAGACTAAATGAGGGGCATGTGTGCATGACACTTTAAAGCGAGCTAAATGCTTTTGCACTGCTTTAATGGTGTCAGTGTTTGTACACGTCCGTGGCGTATTGTGCATTAATAACAGCCGTTTAAGGAAATACGGTGGCATAATGCAGCTTAAATGACTTGAGGCGCAGCAAAGTAAAACACCTCCGAGGAGTTTTAGTTTGCTGCCCTTGCAGCCATGGAAGGAAGCACCAAGCTCTGCGCAGCTCAGGGGCTCTGTAGGAAGCCCTGCAGGCAGCCTGGCAGGAGCCCGGGAAGGCAGGCTCCGCCCAAGAAAAACAATGAGCCTGATCCCTGCCCGCCCCCTCCCCCCTGGAGCCTGCCTCCTTGCCTGAGCTGTGCAGGGCCCCAGTGCTTTCCTCCACAGCTGCGGTGCCCCCCGGGACCGCCCAAACCAAGTGCCTGTAAGTGGGTACCACCTGTGGGGGGGCTGTCGCACCAGCCTCCCCCCGTAGCCCAGGGACCGCTCTGCTCACCCTCCCCTCCCCACCGCCAGAGAGGCAGGGAAGTCAGTGGGATGTGTGCATGACACAGGGATTTAAAAGGCCCTAAATTGAAGCAATGTCTTTAAAAACCCGCCACTTCAATTTAGGGCCCCCATTTTGTCTACACATGCCCTAAGAAGAGGCCTTGTTCTGTGTTCAGTATTATTCATTCCAAAATACTGTTCTACAAAGAAAAAATGAATGTTTTTGAACCAGTTTATACAAGCCCATTTTGGTTAAAGCAAGCCAATTATGTGCATTTTAGTAGTGTTTCCTTATCTAATTAATTCCAAACTAAAATTCTAAATGGTTTGTGAACTGACGGTCTTCTATGATGCTTTTGATGACATTCTCCAAATATGCCCTTTTAGGCAGTGGAGATAACATGATTTTTTGTTTTAAAGTGTCCTCAAACCATGGAACTTGCTCCCTCTGCTGCAACAGAGACCATGTTTAATAATAAAACAATGCAAAACATCTATTTTGTGAAGTGTGGAAGGTCACAGGTTGAGCTATAGTTCATTAGCATGATAAGGGGGTTTTCTTTACAAATGTTTTAATTGAATGAGATGCTGCATTTAATCTAAGGGAAATGCAGTAGACACAAGAATGGCATTTGGGATATAAAAAATCAATTGGTCAATTCCATTGTCAAATTATTCTGTTTAGGTCTTCCTTACTTAATACTGTATTAATCTATAGACTGCTACACTTCAACTTGTTTTTCACTCCTAAAAGAACCTGGTTACTATGATTTCTAAATTGAATGACATAATGGTTGTATTGCATTAGTCTGAATGATTGATGGAATAGGGTCATTATGAAATTTGAGCCTTTAGGATTTAACCTGAGAGAAGCTTTAACTTGCTAGCAGCCTTGCAGATAATATGGACATAACACGAGATGGATAAGTTAGGGTTTAACACTGAATTTAAGAAGGAAAAAAAAGTTCTAAAACTGAGAACTGAGGTGGTTGAATATTAGATATTGTGAGAGTTAGTAAGTTGGGATTCTCTGATACTTGGTTATATCATTTGATCTGGAGAGCTCTGGAATTTGGCTGCCTTAAGTACTGGCCTTTAGAAGTTTCTTTCATAATAGGGGTAATGCAAGGGTCCACCCAAGCCTTTGTGACCTTTGGAACTGGTGTGATTATGGCATATCAGTCTCTGTAGCTAGCAGGACATAAGGCAGCAGCATTGTTAACATCTTGTCCAGCAACTGATTGCAATCATCTGGTACCCAACAGGCACATCTACATGTGCCTATTAATGTGCAGTAATAAACTCCAGAGTTTATTGGTGCTCCAGAGTTTATTGCTCCTGGGCACATGTCTGCACGTTCACATGGGATTGCATCATGTTGAACTGGAGCACAACAGTCCTAGCTGGCAGGAGAACACAGGAGGTTAGCCTGCCAGCCCAGGGCTGTTCCCCCCTGCTCAGTGTGCTGCGGAGGGGCTGGCTAGGGCACTAGGGTGGGGCTAGCCACAGACGGTCCGTTCACTGAAGCATCGTCATGCCCCAGCCAGTTAGGACAGCAACTACACATGTGCTGCTGCAGGTTTTTTCTCTGCAGTAGGATAGTACTTATAGTTACAAGAACTGTCCTGCTGTGGAGTAAATTAGTACTCCAGCCTAATAGGGGCATATGTGTAGACACCAAGACACAGCTACTTAGTCTACTCCACAGTAAATGTCTCGTGCAGACATGCCCAATTACAGCTAGATTAACTGAGGCAACCTTCATTGCAAGTCCTGAGAAAAGCTTGAACTCAAACCTCTGGATCTGTAGCAAGATGCCGAGCAGTTCTGCAACCTCAACCCAGTTACAGTTACTGGTACCTTACTACCTACTACTGGTACACAGACATATTCAAAACTGCTATACTGTTTCAGCTGTCGAAAGAGTGAACTGCTGGAGAATTTCTAGGGATTGCTCAGGATTCCACAAGGTGTTGAGCACTTCTTGTAGTTGCTGAAACTGAAGTCACTCCATTCAGTTGGAATGTAAGAGTCCTGGTACTTTTCAGAAGCATTCATGATCAGACCCTTGAAAGCAGTTGCATGTGATTAGAATAAGGTTATAAAGAAAATAAAAAA
Source organism: Alligator sinensis (assembly GCF_000455745.1). Taxonomy (NCBI): domain Eukaryota; kingdom Metazoa; phylum Chordata; order Crocodylia; family Alligatoridae; genus Alligator; species Alligator sinensis. Next base: position 46,485 of record NW_005843361.1, on the reverse strand, counting down.
TTTGATGGTTCCATTTATTTCCCTAAAGACTTTGCTCCAAAAGTGTCAGAAAATGGACCAAACTTGCTCAAAGACAACAGCTTTATTCACACTGCTAATGCAGTGGTTCTGAGCCTTTTTAGATTCATGGCACCCTCTGTAACTTTTCTAATTTGAGCAGCATCCCATTTCAAAATCAACTTTATTTCTGACAGTGCTTACCGTCTTGTAGCCTGCAGCACGCATAAAGGGATCTCACAAGGTGGCAGGATGGGCAGCAGTAGGCAGGGCACCCCTGAGAACACAAGGCTTGGTGCTGGCAGGGGCTATTCAGAAGAACAGATTGGGAGAGCTTGGGAATGGCTCATTACATCCCTGAAGGAGGCAGCTGTCCTTGTAGGAGTCAGAATGGGGTGGCAGTGACTACTGGAAGCGCAGTGGCTTGTGCCAGGTGAGGGCAGCATAGACGGGGCCCTGCTGTGCCTCACTCTTCTTGCTGTCTGGCTCCTGCCCACCTTTGGTCTGACCTGAGGGGACATGTACAGCCTTAGATCTTGTGGTGGCTTCCCTTGGGGCTTCCATCCAGCAACCAAAGCCATCTACACTTTTGGCCACTTCCACTAGGTCCAGGAGCAAGGGGCAGGAATGGCAAGCAAGGATGAAAATGGGGCAGTCGGGGACAGTTGGCACAGGGGATGCTGGATGGCTTGGGGCAGGAGCAGAAGGCTGCTGAGAAGCAGTTGGGGGCACTGCTTGTCCATGGGATGCTTGGGCAGGTACAGGGCATGTGGCAGATGGAGGAGTGAGCATTTACCTCCTCACACAGGAGCCAGGTGCTGCGGCACACTAGTTGAGATTCATTGTACTAAAATATATTTTTCCTGGTTCTCAGTCCCATGTGATGAATTCTTGTTATCACTCCCTTTGTGAAGCTGAAAGTGCCAAGAACTTTTCATGCTACAACTAGTGTCACAGTCCCAAATGAAGTAATTTAAGGCCAGCTCGGGTATTTCTTCGTGAGTGGCATGATAATGTGTATTTATAAATATTCAGCCTTATCCCTTGAGAACTGTACTTTGTCAGGAGGGTTCCTCATCTTCAGAAGATGATGCTTGGGTTACAGAGAAAAGGTAAAGTTTCTGAAGTGGAAATTCAGGCCATGGACTGGCCTTACATTTGTGCTAGTAGAAAAGCCAAGCAGTTCTCTTTGCTCCTCTCTGCTCTATAGTATGAGGGGCTGTCCATGGCAGCTGCTGCTTTTCAGCCTATTGACAGCTTGCCCCCTTCTCAGGCAGAGGAGAAAGCAAGTTGTCAATCAACGGGCTCCCCTAAGGGCAGGGGTGACCGAAGGAGCAGCCCTCTATTGCCTGCTGGTTGGCAAGCCCGCCTGTGTAGCTCTCTAGTTAGGGGCTAGAGCACAATACACTCCAACTCCTGAACTATTTTTCTAGTGCTAAGAATTTCTGTAAATGCTTGTCTGTGGCCTCAGTTTTCCCTGTTCTTGATGTCATAATTATTTCTTTTGTTCTAAGATGATGACTGAATTTTGCATAAAAGTATTGCAAGAATTTCCTGTGAACAACATTTCCTTATTATACCACAAAATTGGTCTTAGTGTAATAGGAAGGGTTTATTAAATGAGGCAGACAGAACATTCTTGTAAAGTGAATGTTTCCTTTTTTATGAAGATAATGTAAGGAAGCAATTATTTGTATTTTTGGACAGGAATCCATTGTGTGCAAGTGTGACCTGATATTTTATTAATTCTGGTGACTCTGTTTGTTTTAATTTGTGGTTTTGGTTTTGTGGTTTTTGACCTTTAGCTAATTTATTTTGTGCATATGTCCTAATGCTGTATAAGTACTTTCTCATGTGCCTAAAATAAGTCTTGTTGTACCCATTTCCACATGGGGAAACTGAGGCACAGTGGATTAGTAACATCCTCAAGGACACACAGAGAGTAAATAGCATAGCTAGCAATCGTTCAAAGGAATTTTCTTTCCAAGTTTCCTGTATTGCCTAAAAATGAACGCATGTTTAGAATGTATGTCTGGCCCTAGTCTTTCCAGTATTTACCTCAATATGATCCACAAATACTAAGTGGCTAGGCTTTTTATGATTTAAGTAAACCAAAAAAACTCCTTGTTACCACTACAGTACAAAGATCTGGTTTGTGAATAGGAATATATGGTCTCATCCACTAAAAATGTTTGTGCCACAGCAGAGTATTTCAATGACTGAATTTCTCATTAAACTCATTAGAAACCCTTTTCTTTCACTTGTCTCTGTTTTACCCTTCACACAAATATTTTCTTGCTCAACCTCTTGGGCAGCCCTTAGTAATTTCTTTTTCTGGAAACTGCATTTCACTCCAATAAAACATTGCCCCTGAGCTAAACATATGGTTATAATAAGAGATATTGTTTTTCAGGATTAATATTCTTCTATAAATCCCAAGTCTTATAGTCAGTGTGACAGTGCTCTTTTGTATTAATTATAGCATTAATAACCTTACTAACTAGCTTTAAAATAGAAAAAGACGGCTGACCAAATTCAGAAGTACAGTTTACAAAAGATAAGTGTTACCAAACAGGAAGCAAACTAATCTAAAAGTTTACAGACAAACTTGTACAACAAATACAGTCTGCAGGGCTATAAAAAGGAAAACCCAGCTCTCTAGGCTGTTGTATTAACTTGATTAGAATAAACAGTCCCTTTAACTTGTACTAACTTTTATCTTAACCAATTCCATAGGTTTTTTTTAAGTTGGATGTTTGGACTTTACTAACTGTGGACAACTTAAGAGTAAAAGCTTCTTTAAAACAAGTCTTCATTTTCTTCAATAATAGCCAGTCATGAGAATTTTTTTATTTTTCATTTATTATAAGTGTGTGTTCACAGATGCAGGAAAAGAAAAGTCTATATATCCATTTTGACTTACTGGAAACAAAATGGAGGCTTTAGAAGGACAATGTTTCTCTTGGAATTTGTCTTAGAGATTTGATTTGAGAAATAACCCCTTGGAGTTTTTACTATCGCTAATAGGCAGGATTTTCTTTCACTGCTGTTTGATCCTGCATTCCATACAATTCCAGATACCTTCTTTCTGCATAAGAGGCCTGCTCTTTCCAATTTTCCTTTTAACTTTTTAAATACTTCCTTCCACATGCACTCTGTGACAGTATCATGAATAGATACTGTACTGTACTGTACTGTACTGTACACGAATAGAATAGAAGATGCATCATACAGAATGTTTCTGGCCATCACAACATTCTTGAATCATTCTTTTTACAGTCTCTCGGTGGTATTTTTTTTAGGGTGACGTGATGCACCCTCCGAATTGGGGAAGGACAACTCAAACATTATTGTTGATTATCTGTTTTGAGTCTACTCGTCAGATGAAGAATTATGCATATTTGGAATGTGTTCACAATTTAGACCTTCAGATGCTGTAACGCAGAGATGTCAAACTCACCTGGCCCCATGGACAGGATGACAATTTCTGGGCTGTTCCACAGGCTGGATTGGGCTGCAGCAGAACCAGTGTGCAGGGCCAGTTTGGTGTGATGCACATGCAGCATATGGTGACCACCCATCCCTAGTTGGGCATGACAGTCCTGGAATGGGATCATCAAGTCCTGGTCCCGGGGCTCCATGCCCTGCTCCCTTTCTCTTGGGGCCCTGAGCCACCATAGTGATGCACCCTCTGCTTGCCCTGCAGCAGCCAGGGTGACAGTGGTGTGGAGTTGTTCCTCCAGTGCTGCTGGGCAGGCAGGGGGCATGTGGCCGGTGTGGGGCTCCCAGGGGAAGGGCAGCAGGGCAGGGGGCCCCAAGGCCATAGTGGGCGGCCTGCATTCTCCCCTGCCTTGCTCAGCTCTAGTCCAGCCATGCTGCCGGTGGCGGAAGGGGTTGGGGGAGGGAAGGTGGCCTGTCCTGCCTTCCAATTTAAAAAAGGTGGTTACCCTAGTGCAGCGTACTCTCTATGCTGGCCCCCCTGTGCCATGGGTAGTGTGGGGGCTAGCAGGGGGCATGTGCTGCATGTAGTACCTTATCTGACTAGTTCTGTGCCATGGGCTCTAGGGCTGGTCCAGATCAGGCCCAAAGCTGTCTGTGCGCACCAGAACCAGCACACACAGCTGGTCCAACAGGCACCACATGCAGCTTGTGCCCTGTGCCATGGGCAGTGGTGCAGGCAGCATAACCCCTGTGTAATAGCACTGCATGTGGCACAGGAGCCTGGCATGGGTCACTCTGAATGTGGCATCCCACTGGACTAGCCCTGTGTTCAGGCTCCAGCATGACCTGATCTGGACCAGCCCTAGAGCCAGTGCACAGTGCAGGTCTGGTCCAAGACCTGTGGGCTGGATCTGGCCTTTGGGCCCTTTGTTTAACACACCTGCTTTACCTTATTCATCCCTGCAGCCTGTGCCCAGCCTGTGTCCAATCCAGCCCTGTGGGACTTGGAAATTTAGCAGCAGGGATCTGGGGCAGTATTAATTGCCACCACTCCCCTTCCCCCCCTGGTAAATTTCCTGACCCATGAGGAGCCCTGTAGGCTGGATGCCATGCCTCTGCAGATTGGATTTGGCCTGTGGGCCAGGGGTTGAGAACACCTGGACTATACAATAGCAAGGCAGGTACGCAGGTACCTAAGTAAGATCTCTCTCATGTTTTAGCGACAGTAGGTAAGCCAGAGAGATCCATGTTCTAGCACCCCCTTACCCAGAACAGGTTTGAACCTGCAGTTCTCTGCCTTGTGACCATAGTGCTCTAACCATGACACCCCCGGTTATGCAGGTGTCTTTTGAGAGTTCCTTTAGAAGCTGATCCAGTAACCCTCGTATTTACTAGTCATTGGATAAAATGGATGGAGAATAGGGCTGTGCGAAGCTTCGGTCCCTGATTCAATTTGGCGGAGATTCGGTCCAATTCGGTGCCCAAATCTATGAATCCAAATCGAATTAGAGGGCCCTTTAATCTCTCTGAATCAAATCGGAACTCTCCAAATCAATTCAGAGAGATTTGGAAAGATTCAGTGATTTGGACATAGACACAGCTTTCATAGATTTCGTAGATGTTAGGGCTGGAAGGGACCTCAAAGATCATCAAGTCCACCCCCCCGCCCCAGGGGCAGGAAGTCAGCTAGGGTCAAAGGACCCCAGTAAGATAAGCATCCAAGCATTTCTTGAATAAGTCCAGAGTAGGTGCCTGTACCACATCTGGAGGGAGTCTATTCCAGGTCTTGGAGGCTCGGACAGTAAAGACATTTTTTATGTCCAGCCTAAAATGGTCTTGTAGGAGTTTATGACTGTTGGTCTTTGTTTTTCCTTGGGGCGCTCTGGTGAACAGACGTTCTCCCAGATCCTGATGAATGCCCCTTGTGTACTTATAAGCAGCCACCAGGTCCCCCGTGAGCCTGTGCTTTTCCAGACTGAGAGTCCCATGGCTCTCAGCCTCTCTTCATAAGGCCTATTTTCTTGCCCTCTGGTCATTCACGTGGCTCTCCTCTGGACTCTCTCAAGCTCTTGACATCCTTCTTGAATTGCGGAGCCCAGAATTGGATGCAGTACTCCAGCTGCAGCCTCACCAAGGCTGAGCACAGCGGGAGGATGACATCCTGAGATTTACTTGAGAAGCATCCATAGATGCAAGCCAGGGTTTTGTTTGCTTTACCAGCTGTGACATCGCATTGGTGGCTCATGTTCATTTTGTGGTCAATCATGACCCCCAAGTCTCTTTCAGCAGTGGTGCTAGCAAGCGTAGCACTGCCGAGCCTATAAGTATGCTGTGGGTTTTTTTCCCCTGAGGTGAACTACCTTGCATTTATTGGTATTGAACGTCATCAGGTTTGTGTCCGCCCACTTACTAAGCTTATCCAAGTCAGCCTGGATCACTAGCCTGTCCTCAGGTGTGGACACTATGCCCCAAAGGTTAGTGTCATCGGCGAACTTAGCCAGTGCGCTTCTGACACCAATGTCCACATAGTTGATAAAGATGTTAAAGAGAACCGGTCCAAGGACAGAGCCTTGGGGGACGCCACTGGTCACGGAGCACCATAACGATTTGCTGCCATCGACCACTACTCTCTGGGTCTGACCTCAGAGCCAATTTCCCAGCCATCGGACTCTGGTGTAGCTGAGGCCACAGTTGTCCAATTTTGTCATGAGGAGGTCATGGGACACCAGATCAAAGGCTTTTTTAAAGTCCAGGTATATGACATCAATCTCTTCTCCCTTGTCCAGGTGATACATCACCTGGTCATAGAAGGAGATGAGATTGCTCAGGCAAGACCTACCCACAACAAACCTGTGCTGGCTATCCCTCAGTATGTTGCCCTCAGCCAACTTGTTCAGAAGGATCTCCTTGATAATTTTCTTGAGAATCTTACCAGGGATTGAGGTCAAGCTGATTGGCCTGTAATTCCCGGGATCCACTTTCCACCCTTTCTTGAAGATGGGTACCACATTGGCCTTCTTCCAGTTTTCAGGTACTTCACCTGAGCACCATGAATTTTTTAATATTTTTGCCAATGGTTGGGGTTTTTCTACATATTTCTAGGCAGCAGGTGGCTCATGAGTACTGCGATGCTGGAGCGCATGGAGTGTCCCACAGGAGCAAAGGGGTTCCCCAGCACACTTGGCAGCAGATCCGGAAGTGGACCAGAAGCACTTCCGGTCCAGTTCTGGGTCCACTGGGGACCAAGCTGGGGAGGCGCCCCCACACGTCCTCTGTATCCCCTGGGCTTGGCAACTGGTGTCTCCTGGGTCTGGGGGGGTGAGCACCTAGGGTCCCCTTGTGGCCAATCACTGAGCTGTGGGAGGGGGCCCCTTGAGCCCCCTGGCAGACCTGGAAGTGGACCAGAAGTACTTCCAGTCCACTTCCGGGTTCGCCCCCCCCCCCCCCCCCCCCCCCTGGGCGCCCCCACC
>NW_005843361.1:28507-39546 GCF_000455745.1 Alligator sinensis | reverse complement strand
ACGCTCCATGCGCCCCAGCATCGCAGTGTTCACAAGCCACACCTGCAACCTCAAGGTATGTAGAAAAAACATATAAAGCTGTGTCTATGTCTGAATCCCTGATTCTCTGAATCAGCATCGAATCTTCAGATTTGTATCCTGTCGATCGAATCAGGGACAGTGATCTGAATCAACTAATCGAATCACTGTCCCTAATTCAGGCCGAATCTGAATCTGAATCCAATAGGGCCCACTTCGCACACCCCTAATGGACAGCAGTGCAATGAGAAAGTTTCTATCTCAGTGGGTGCAAGGCTACAAGGTAAAATCCAAGCCACCTTCTAGCTAGGATAGCGGCCATCTCACTGAACCACTTTCTATCTAGCTTACACCCTTCTTCCTTGCCTCACACATCTCCCTCTCTTAGCAGCCCAGGATGATCAGCTTCAGAGTAACACTGGCAAGAGGTCTGGGCACTATCTAACCTGTGTAATGTAACACAGGTCTGGGCACTACCTAACAGTACTGTGCTTAGACGTAAAAAAAAAAAAAAATACAGGTTCAAACCCCTCTAGAACATGAGTCTCCTGCTTCCTTGGCATGTTACCTAATCACATGGGCTGCTTGCAGACATTAAAAAACAAAGAACGGCACTTTCCTTTAAATTCTACGCGCTCCCACGCCAAGTCCAGCACATGCCAAGAAGAGGCAGCATGTTAATTGGACCAGGCTCTTCCAACATCTGTATAGATCAGACACTTTATTGGGGCTTTATTGGTGCTTTTACCCAATATCTGATTGAATCAGCTTTAGCTAAAAGCTCCAAAAAGCACTGCTGAAGCTCCTGATCTATACAGATGCTGCAGAGTAAAGTGCTTTTTTTTTTAAACATCTGCAAGTAGCCTCAGTTTCTAGGAATAAAACAGGGGAGGCTCCCTTGTCACGGGTTCAGCTACATTTTTGTGACTTGGATGCTCTTGCACATAAGCGTAGCCACACACAGAGTATGTATGCAAAAGCAGGGGTGTCAAACATATGGCCTGTGGGTTGGATTCAGCCTGTGGAGCTATATTATCCAGCCCACAGGTCTTGGACTAGACCTCCCCAGCATACTGAATAGCCTGGGCCATTGCTGCAGGAATGGATTGGGGCCTGGCCATACCACTGTTGCACAGCTGGATCAGAGCCTAGTCAGCCTGCTGCCACCTGATCAGACTGGGGCCTGTGTTGCTAGCCCTGGGGTGGGACCAGGGCACAGCTGGACCCACCCTGCACACCAGATCGGCCCCTTGCCATCTGGCTGGATTAGCCCTCTGATGCCAGCTAGATCAGCCCCCTACCATGCCCACCCCATGTGCCAGATTGGATCCACCAGCTAGCTCTGGGCTGTGGAGGGACCTGGCACCACCCATCTGGGTGACATGGAAAAAATGTTGGGCACTACTGGTGTCATCTACTAAGTATGCTCAGCACGTGACATGCATTTATGCATCCATAGTATAGGGATAATAGAATCTTAACCCCTTCATAAGTGCCAAAAACATAACTTGCATGGCTAGGATACTGCCATTTAGATGCACAAAGGGAAATAGAATTCCATCCTATGTCTCTCAAATCTTGACTTGTTTTTGGGCCAGAGGAATAAGTAACAGTATCCTTCATGTCATAGTTGAGAACCGCTGCTGTTTCCTGCAGATTTTTTCCTGACTGGTTCAAAGACAACATACAAAGTGCAACTGTTTTTCTTGATAAAATGAGTCACGATGCCTTCTGCTAATTCTCCTGACCATGAGAGTTTAATGAAAATAGAATAAATACTGAAAATTTTTGTGGATATTGTGGAGATCTCCTGATTTCGCAATTTCTGCAAAATCCATGAAATTGCAATTTGGATAGGTCCCTAGTCATAGACACACTAGACACTTTTACACGTGTTCTAGGGGTAGAGGGGGCAGTGCTTTAATTAGAGTGGCTCCAAGAGCTGCTCTAACTGAAGCACCACAGTGTTTCATGTATCAGCATCCCCACACTTCAAAATGGTGATGGGGGCACTTGAACTAAACTTGTTTGATGAGCTTTAGTTCAAGCACCCCCCCACCCCCCTTGCCATTTTTAAGTGTAGGGATGCTGATACACAAGATGCAGGAGGCTGCTTGAGTACAGTACTTACCACACTGCAGCAGACTGGATTTATCGAGTCTGCTCTGATGCACTGTAATTACAGCACGTTGGAGCAGCCTCTCTGCTCCTGTGCAGCCACCCACTGCTTCCAGTACCTGAGCTTGCTCACTTCAGGGTAGTATGAGTATTTCGCATGACATTACATTGTGCTGTGTAAGCATCCACAAAGTCAAAATATTTTGCTAAACTGATCTCATTTCACAACCTTTTTTGTAAACTTGAGGAAAAAGGCAAATTTTGATATAATATATTTTGTTACAGAAGATTCTTCGAGATGTAATTTGTCATAATTTGTATACCACTAACACTAAACATTGAAAATTCATTAAAGAGACTCTGGGAAAGCCCTGGAGTTGAAAAAATTATCAGGGTTTTATTTTCCATTTTTGTGGTTAGAAAATCTTATGTTCTCTAGATTTTCTCTGCAACTATGAAGTGTAAAGCTTACATTTTTAAATGAAAACTAAGATATTCTTATACCCACGTGAATCTAGGAACAAGGGTAAAAAATCCCACCAGATATCAAAGGAATAGGCAATACAGTACATATAGTATGAAAACTAATGCATACAATTTTTAGTTATGGGTAAATATTCCCAGTGGAGTAATTTTATATTCAGGGCCCCTAGTATTCAGTAAGCTTTTGTAGGTCCAGAGTGGGATATATATGCCTGTCCCTCCTCTCTCTTGACTTACTTGGGAAACAGTCCTTAGCTCTCAGTTGTCTCTTGGAACTGTCGAAGTAGGTGTACTACCTAAATGTGACTAAGACCATAAATTCATAGCAAATTTGCTATTCACAGCAGCATTACTCTCCAGTATCCCACACAGCTGTCAGTGAATTGTCTTGTAAAACTAAACCTGTGTAGCCAGGTTAATGCAGCACTTCATGAGGAATAAATGGCGTGTTCCCTTAGCGTTACCTCAGCCCATGCTAATTTCCCCATGTGCTACACTGTGCAGACATAAGGTGTGTACAAAAGTTACATTTTTTTGTGTGATGAGACTTGCTAAAGTGCTCTTTAGCCATTACACAACAAACGTTCACAGCTGCAGAGCACTTTTAAAATGGCTGATCGCATGAAAATTTAACTTTCATCTGATGTAGTATCAGATAGGGGCACTCCAAGGCAGTACACCTTATGAAACCTGTGTACAGGTTCCATGCAAGGGTTAATTTTAGGCAATTCCTCCCAGATCCCATGCAGCTTTGTGAGGCTGGGCTGGTGCTCCCACAAGTAAGCATCAGCCCAACCCCGCCCCCACAGCTGTCACAGAGAGGAAGTAGAAAACTTCTGTCTCCTCCCTATGCAGCCATGGGGGTGGGAGAAGGGAGTCCTCCACCAGCTACTGCGCATGGGTTGGGGGGGTGGGGTTGGGTTCACATGGCAGGGAGGGCTCCCTTCCTCCTGCTGCCTTCACACTGTCTTGACAGTGCCCAGAACTGGAGTGAGAGAAATGGAGTCCCCTCACTTCATAGTCCCAGCCCAGCTCCCCTCAAGACTCCAGCAGGGGTAGCTGGGGAGGCTGTGCAGCAGAAGGGCTCTGTCCCCTCTAGCTCTGGGCATGGGAGCCTCTGCTGTTGTCAAGACACTCATGCAGGAAGCTGAGGAAGGGCACCCTCCCTGCCACACGTGTCACCCCCAGATACCCCTTCTGAGGTTCTGGGGGGAGCTGGGCTGGGCTCATGTGGTGGAGGAGACTCTGTTTCTTCCCCCCATCCCAGCTCCAGGTGTGATAGCCTTTGCCACCATCAAGATGCTCATAAGGGGGGCATGGGTGGAGCCCCCAACTGCTGTGCATACCCTCCTAGCTACCCCTGCTGGGGACTTTGAGAGAACCAGCCCAGGTCTGTCTGGCAAGGGGGCTCTGTTTTCCACCTCTCCTTCTCCAGCTCCAGGCGCAGCAGCCTCTTGCACTGTCAGGGCACTCATGTTGGGGGTGGGAGAAGGGAGCCCCCCAACAGTGTGTGACCCCCACTAACTAGCCTTGTTCAGGTCTTGGGGGAGCCAGGCTGGCCTGCACAGTGCGGGGGGAGGAGCTCTGTTTTCCCCTGCTGCCCCAGTTCCAGGTCTGGGGGAAGGGAGCGCCCTTGCTGTGTGTACCACCCCAGCCACCACTGCTGGGGTCTTTAGGGGAGCTGGCCTAGGCCAGGCCCACATGACAGGGGAGCTCCATTTCCCCCCTTGCTCTAGCTCCAGACGCGGCAGCCTCTGCTGTTGTCAAGACGCTTATGTAAGAGGTGGGGAAGGGAGCCCCCCATCATGCATGACCCCAGGCTACCCCTGCTGTAGTTTTGTGGGGGAGCTGAGCTGGGCCTGCGCAGCAGGGAGGGCTCCCTTTTCTCCGTGCCCCATGCAAGTGTCAAGACAGCGGCTGATGTGCCTAGATCTAGCGGGGAGCTGGGCTGTGCCTGTGAGGTGGGGGGACTCCATTTCCCCCATTCCATCCAGCTTCAGGCACAGCAGCCATTAGGCTGCTTCTGTCAAGAAGCTTGTGAGGTGCGGGGAGGAAGGGAGACCCCCCTGCTGCACAATTCCAGCCTGGTTCCCTTGAAGACCCCAGCAAGGGTAGCTGTCGGGGGGACATGTGCAGTGGGAGGCACACTCCATTTATCCCCCCCACCCCCGCATCAGTGTGTTGACAACAGCAGAGGCTGCTGTGTCCAGAGCTGGGGTGTGTGTGGGGGAAATGGAGCCCCCCCTTCTCCTGGGCCCAGGCCCCCTCCCCTCAAGACCCCAACAGGAGTAACCAAACCAAGCCCATGAGGGAAGAGACCTCTGTTCCACCTTCCCACTCCAGCTCTGGGCACAGCAGCCTCTGCTGTTCTCAAGACACTCATGCATGGGAGGCAGCGGGAAAGGGAACACCTCCCCCCCCCATCATGCAGGCCCAGCCTGGCTCCCCCCAAGACCCCAGTATGGGAAGGGTGTTTCTGTCCTTCCCCCATCAGCCCCAGCTGCTATCGCCAGTTGCCAGCTGGTGGTGGGGTGGGTGAGCCTAAGGAGAGGGGCAGTAGAGCACCCTCACCTAGTGGCCTGGGGGCCTGGGCCTGGGCCCCGCCCCGAGGCAAATACTGTTGGGTTCAATGGTGCTCTAACTCATGGTACTTTGTGTAAAGCACCATAGTTAGAGCACTTCCCTGACAGGCTATCTGAACTTCTGTACACACCTATAGCTACACTGCTTTCAGTTTAGGAGGAAGTTGGTCTGAAGCAGTGCATTATGCTTGTGGCAACCACTGCTAGGCATGGTCAGTTTACTGTGTTGACATGGCCTAATTTTTAGGGAAATGAATGTTTTGCCTAGATCATACATTTTGGAGTACAGGGAGCAGAAAAAAATCCAGGCTAAAGTCTCTGTTGGCATGCCTGCTAAGTTTAGCACAGCTTGCTTGCTTCTTGAGTATACTGGGGACATGGCAGAAGCCAGAAACTCCATTCCTTCTCTTTAATGGATTTTTATCCTAAGATTATTTTAACTACATTGTTGGCAAACATTATTAGGAAAAACATCCTTCTAATTTGTAAGACCTCATAAATGAGTTCAGAGATGAACAAAGTGACATTCCCACAGCTGGAGATTACTTAAACCCATGTTAACTACAAAGCAATGCACAATCTTATCATTAAATTGTTTTCCCAAATAGATCTAGTAAGTGACTTTTTTCCAAAACAAAACAAAAACCCCTCCAACCTCTGTCCCCCAGACTACAATGGCTGGCTGCAATTTGTTGCAAATATTGTTCAGAGCCTCTGGCAAATGAACGAAAGAATTTTTAAAATAATTTGAAATTTGGGACAGTAAAATGCCTGTCTGAACAGGTTAACATATAATTTCTTTCATAAACACTATAAAACCTACTAGAATTACATGTTTGGAATCTAAGTCCTGATTGTAAAATATAAGACAAGTAGAACCTAACTTAACACATAATAGCTAGATTTCCAAATTCAGAACTGTGACTTGCCATGGAAACAGCTGAAGCAAGACATCTAAATACATTAACAAGAAGTCTATGAAAACACTAGCAGGCAGTACATAATTCCTTGCATTGCACAAAAGGCAAGTAGCAACTTAAAAAGTAATGCTACCCTACTGTTCCACCCAAGAGTGGGTGGTGATAGAAAACATCTGGCTCCTTACTGCCTTTGAGACCGTCACTGGCCATATATTTATATTATGTGATATAGTTTCTGAAATTGTTCTGGTTCTGATGACAAATCATTCAGATCTTAACATAACTTGCAAAATGTAAATTAGAACAGATGTTTAATCGTAGACTAACAGAAATAAGAGATGGAAAAAAACTGTCAGATCATCTAGTCCATTTCCCAGCAAACAAATCAGGATTCTAATTTACTTCTGTCTTGACCAATCTGCTGTTCAAGACTAGGTACAGACATTCAAAAAGCCCCAGGTGGAATCGATCTAAGTTACATGGTTTTCTATAAGTGGTGTAGTTTAGATTAGTAGCAAACAGAACATACATTCATTCTTGGGGTGGGGAGAGAGGGGTATGTGCAAATTTTAGATCGGGTTCCACCATTTTTTAACCAGTCTATGTCTGCCAAACTTCTGTTACAAGTATAGATCAGTTTCCAATCACTTACACCTGTACAAGTGTAATGTCTGTACCTGGCCCAGATGTCTCTAGCCTTCTTGGTCAGCTATTTAACAATCCATTTTTGTAACAGTCAGCCCAATATTTCCTTGTCTTAATTTCATCTAATTATTTCTAGTTACACACCATTTTACCAATCTAAAAGTTCCTTTACAAGGATGAAATCACAGCTCCAGTGAAGTCAATGGGTGCACCATTGGCTTTAGTGGAAGCAGGATCACACCCCAGTATTTCTATCATTAAATATTTGTAAGTCTGTGACCATTGTTTCTAGTTACTTTGTTACACTATCTATCAGTAATTCTTTTCTTTAACCTATTCTCAAAATAGTTCCTCCATTCTCCTATTATTTATATATTTAATTCAAGTAATAGACAAAAAATTATCTGCTCAAACGTATGATCTCTTTTCATGCACAATTCTTGGGAACAGTGTTTTAGAGTCTATAATAGTAACATGTAACTATTAATAAACCACATTCAAACTGTTGATTTTAGTATTACATGTACCAGACAAGGAATGTCTAGCATGTCTAACCACAGCATACACTGTCCAATGCTAAGTTTCTTCTCTTGGTGGTAATTCAGATATATTAAGCACATGCTATCATTTCTGTAGAACATATGTATTATGAAGGCTGGATGGTATGCAGTGAATGAGACAGTATGCTGAATGCGCATACTAATGAAACATAAAAGATAAATTGCAGCACTTGGGCCTTGTTCAGTGCACATCACCAACCCTTTCCAAGAAGTAGTCAAGGATATACCTGGCCTGTTAGAATGCTACAACTTGTTAATTCCACAAACATGTTTACTATATGTGGTTTGAACTAATAGGAACAAATAGTTTTTCTTGACGTACTATAATTTTTAGTTACCTTTGGTTCTACAGTTCTACAGCAAACAAAACATCATAATCAAGAGCAGTGGTGATAGCCTGTTCCTCTAACTAGGACTGGTTGACATTATTGGATCCCAGTTATCATGGGACCTTTAGCCAACTTTGTTTATTTTATTAATTAATTTATTTTGGTTTTCTGGTTTTATGCTTATGTGTTCTGTGTGATTGTTTTCCAGATGCAAAATTAATTTTGTTTCTTCACTGATAGGTTTAAATTTAATCGGCTCTTATCTTTTTAAGGCTGATACTTACTGTACACACTTATGCCAACAAACAACCTCATACATATGCAGGTAGTCTCATTGAAATCAATAAGAGTATTCCTGTGAGTAAAGTTGTACTCAGGGGTGATGTGTAGGGGGTACCCCCTGGATGTGGCGGTGCACCCCCTACAAAAAGGTGCCACCAACACTGTCGGCAGTGCCTGTGGGCAGTTGCTGCTTGCCACCCCACTGCTGACACGAATAGTGGTGTCTGCAGGCAGTCCGCGATCCCCGCTGGCTGACGCTGCCGGCGATGGCTGCGGGTGGTTGCCGATCCTTGGTCGGCACTTGCCACCCCCCTGCCCACTGCCGACAGTGTCAGCGACGTCTGTGGGAGCTCTCCTGCTTACCACCACTGCACTCCCACCGCTCCTGCTGCTGCTGTGCCCCCCAGCCACTGGGGGCATGCGTCGTTCATGGCTGTACTCATGCAAGTGTTTCAAAACTGAGTCTTTAGCAATTAATGAGGCTGTTCCATATAGCAAATTCTGCAAGTTAGATGTGTTTGTAACACTCAGGTGTATATGACTTCACATTTTTACTAAAGTTCTGTGACTTGAAATATTGTTGAAAATTATTTCCTCCCAAAATGTACTATTGCAAAAGTTCCAATGTTGGCCTCAAGGCCCAATTCAAAAAACAACTGAAGTTACACATCACCTTACAAGAATTATTCAGCATGTTGCAAGATCTTTCTTTTCTGAATCATAGCATAAGAACCCATTGTCCTCTTCCCAGCTCTGATTCTGACCTGATGCATGATCTTAACCAACTCGCATACTTCTCTATGCCTCAGTTTCTCCATCCATAATGTAATAGTACTGACCTCTTATACAGCACTTTGAGATTTACAAATGAAAAGCATCTTAGAAGACATAGTTGCTTCTGCTATTATTATTTGAGGGTATTCCCCAAAGAACATATTCAAGTATTGCTTTATTTGTATTTAAAAGTCAGAACAGTATTTAACTCTGATGACAGATATAAAATATGTTTGCTCTAATTATCTCAGAAACTTCTAAAATAATCAAAATATCTATTTGGAGACTCAGACTACCACTTTTTAAGAAAGGATATTTAACAGCATTTGGCTTTTTTTCTTTCTTTCCTTTTTTCTTTTGGTTGAGGGAGAACAGAGACTTCTTTGGGAGTTTTGAGTGTGTAAAAAGCTAAAGATCAGGTCCCTCATGGTTTTTAGCTTTCCTTTATGCTACTAGAATTATT
This sequence comes from Alligator sinensis, assembly GCF_000455745.1. NCBI lineage: Eukaryota > Metazoa > Chordata > Crocodylia > Alligatoridae > Alligator > Alligator sinensis. Next base: position 30,372 of record NW_005843361.1, on the reverse strand, counting down.
TAGTTTGAAAACAACATATTAAACAGCTGCGTTGGGGATCCTTACACTTTTTCCTTGCTCCTTTTTTTCATTTTTTCAGTAAACACAAAAATTGAGGACAAAATTTTAGTGGGTCTGTTTTAACTGGGTACAACAGCCAGTGTTTAGCACTTGGTAACAGATAACATTTTATGCCTTTCCTGAAAGATCCTTTAAATCTCATAACATATACAAGGGATTCAATTCCTCTCTTCCTTTTCACAGTAGGATGCTAATAGATTGCTTTGAAGCCAATGGAAGTTACTTTTGTCCTAGAAGTAGAAAAAAAGTACCTGTATTATAGACTGTACATATTACTAATGTGATTGCATCTAAAGCTGAGATTTTATGGTAAATTTTGAGAAAAAATATGGACTATTCATAGTAATAACATGAATCATTTTGCAAAGTTGTATATATGTTTTATATTAATAAAACTGCTTGTTCAAACTCAGTTCCTTTAAGATTACAGCAAGTTTTGTTATAAAGTGAGTATAAAGTTTGGATAGGGATGATCCTGCCTCAGGTAGGGGGTTGGACTAGATGACCTATAAAGGTCCCTTCCAGCCTCACTTCTCTATGATTCTGTGATATGACTATCCAGCTGTAGGCTGTAGACACAGTCATTGACTGACAGGCCACACTGACCACTACAGACTACAGACCTAGCAAAAGCTGGAGTTATAAGTAATATGTGCTTAAACTGGCATACAACCAGTAATCAATAAGCTTGCATTTAACTCATAAGCAATAGCCTGAGAAAGTAAAATAATAATCTGCTTATCAAGGCCACTAATATTAGGTTAGGGCAAGAATGAATAACTGTTTTATGGAAAGCACTTAATAGCCAAAGGTAACAACTGATGTTTTGCCCCTTGATAATAAGAAATGAATTGCATTAAGTCAGCTATAACCCTGTTAAAATAATGCATTTTTGTTACCCTGTTGTCACTCTTGACCATTTTCAAGGGGCTTATGCTAGGGTTACTATATTTCCAGTTCTGTAAAAGAGGACACATGTCAGGGGGACACCTCACTCCCAACCCACAGCCCTCTAACCCTGCTGCTGCCCCTCACTTCCAGCCTGCAGACGCTTGGCCCTACTGGTACACCCAGTCCTAACCTGCAGTCCCCCATCCCTGCTGCTGACCCTCACTCCTGACTCACAGACCCATGCCCCTGCCAGTGCCCTTCACTCCTGACCCACAGTCTCCCACCCCTCCAGACCATGCTGGTGCCCCTCACTCCTGACCTGCAGCCACCTGGCACTGCCAGGGCCCCTCACTCCCAACCCACTGGCCCCAAGATCCCCCTCCAATGCCTCTCACTCCCCACCCCCAGCCCTGCCAGTGCCCCTCACTCCTGACCTACGGCCCCCCTGCTCTCCCCAGCCCTGCTGGAGGAGACCTCAGCTGCCCCCATCCCAACCAGTCTGCAGCTCAGTGGCTCCAATTTGTGCAGGTGGCGGTGGAGCAAGTCTGGCTCTGGTGCAGGCTGGAGGAAGGAGGAGGGGAGGCCCGTGGCACCCCTGCCTTGAGCTGGGGATCCCATACTGTGCCATTCCATTCCTGCAAGCATGGGCACCAGCCCCAGTGCCCACAGCCTGGCCACAGAGCTCCCTACTGCCTTGAAAGCCAGCCCCCCCCGCACACCCTTCCCCACTGGAGGGGCAGGTGCCTTCCCCCTGCTTCCTTGTCCTGCCACAGCCCCAGCACCTGGACAGCTTCCCCCACTGCTGCCAGGCATTTGTCCACTCGCACACCCATCCCCTCCACACACCCTGACACACACACACACTCTCTCTCTCTCTCTCTCTCTCTCTCTCTCTCTCTCCCCCCACCCACCCC
>NW_005843361.1:10691-28476 GCF_000455745.1 Alligator sinensis | reverse complement strand
CCTCAAGACTTGGCCTTTCAACCCCCGCTCCCTATAAACTTACCTGCATCCAACTGCCAACGCTGCTCCCACCACCCTGCCTGGCTGCATGCCAGCCACGTGTGTGTGTGTGTGCGCACACACACGTGCCTCCTGCCTCCAATCACCCTCCCCACCCCCCACCACCAGCGGAGCAGAGCAAAATCCCAAACATTGTTTCCGATTTTGAACAAACGGCCGGATGGAGATTGGAGGATCCAAAAAGAGGACATGTTTGGGAAAACCCAGATGTATGGTAACCCTACATATGCTAAGCTGCAGAAGTGAGGCTAAACCAGTTTCCAAAGCCTGTTTCAGAGTGAACCTTTGTAGATGTTAAAACTAGCCTAGTCAGCAAAGTAAAAGAAACATAGCATGGCAAGTAACATTCCCAGATGGCAAGGGAAAGAAATAAAAAATCCTCTCTCCCAGAACTGTAATTTTTACAAGGCCACAGCTAAATAACTAAGAAAGTTATTTAATGTAAACATCTCTTGAGCCTATCTCCAGTCCTTACAAGAAGGGTTGCATTCTTCATTGTATGTACCAGGGCAGATTAAATGGAATTGAGAAGTGGTATTTCTTCAGCACTTTGAGAACTTTGGATAATATGCTAGCGGCAGAAGTGTGAAGATAATCTCATTGGTATATGTGGGGTGTTGAGATTTTATGTATGGATTTTATAGCTAAAAGGGGCCCCGTAGGTAATCTAGTCTGATTACATGAATAATACACACCAGAGAATTTTATTCAGTGACACTTGTATTGAGTTCAGTAACATAGACTGGTTAAAACTTGTCTTTCAAACGAGCATGTAGTCTTGATCTGAAGACATCAAGAGTATACCTGCACCACATCCCCAGAGTATACTGGCAGGGATGCTTCTGAATGTGCTCTGCTCATCTGTTCTCTCTCACATGAGCCAAATTTGGAAATGCAGTCACTAGAACCACTCCAAGGGTGTTTGCCATTATCTATCATCAAGCATGCCCAATAATGTGGTCTTAAAATTGGCTGGGAAGGGACTCCTCTTTCACCTTGGCATTTCTGAGCTTGGACCATGTGAGCAAAAGTGGGTTGAAGAGGATATTTGGGTGTGCCCCAACTGCAATATGCTGGAGACACCATGTAACATACCTCAATGAGTTGTCAAATTTCCTGGGACTTATAGAATTCACTATTTTCCATGGTAGTTTGTTCTGATATTTCATTATCATGATAACAATTTGATCCTTGTTTCTCATTTCAATTTGCTAGGCTCCAGCTTCCATTTGCTGGCTCTTGTTATGCCTTCTCCACTAAATTAAAGAGACTTTTAATTTTTCCTTTCGAAGGCACTTACATGCCATAATCAAGGCAACAACTGGTGAAAAACCTATAAAATCAGTGAATGGCAGATTTTGTCTAAGTGCGGCATGTGTTGAAAATTAGATTGTCAATCTTAGATGTAGACATATAAAAAGTGGCTTTTATGTCCACTGTTCCATCTTATTTCTGTTTTTTACTTTCCTTGATTATTCATCAGTGTTATTTTTAAATCACAGCACATGGAGGTAAAATTTCAGTGCTGCAGTAATGCCAACTCTCACAAAACAATTGCAAGACTTCTAATTTCCAAATCAAATTAACCCTAACTCATGATCTCCAGATACAACCCTCAAATCTCAGGAATTTCCTTCTGGTGCATGTAGAGAGTGCCAAGCTGGTAAGTCTGTGGAGTGGAAGAGGCTAGGGGGAAAGGGAAGGGAAGAGAAGGGGAGAGGTGGGGGCGTAGATTGAGGCCCCCACAGTGAGGGGAGGGAGTGGGGCTGGGGCTGGGCTGAATGGGGCCCCAGGGCTGGGGCAGGTTGTGTGACAGAACTGCGGCTTGTACAGAGTGTGATGGGGGTGGGGGGTGGCTCCTCGCCATAATGCACACACCCAGGGGAGGTGGGGGGGCATGTGCCCCCCAGATTTATGTGCGGGGCAGAGATGGGCTGCCTGTGCTGTGGGCTGGGGCTTTGCACCCTGGTGCCTTGCCCTGGGAGCTGTGTAACAGTGTGTGTGTCTGCCACCCGCTGGGAGGGCAGCAGATGCACCATGTGGCCAGTGTGTGGCTCCTGGGGCAGGGGTGAATGGGGCCCTGGGGCTCTCTGCACCCTGCAGGTGGCTCCTCCAGAGGTGCAGGGGTGGGGCAAGGACATGGTTCCCCAGTGCAGTGTGCACCCCTGGGAGAGTCCCCCTGATGTGCCCCCCAGATTTTGTGCACCAGGCAGATGTGTCCTGCTGCCTTTGCCCTGGGAGCCACGTGCTGGCTGTGCCACATATCCCCTGCCCGCCTGGAGGCAGAAGGAACATTGGCAGCACATGGCTGAGCTCCCAAGGCAAAGGCAGCAGGGTGCAGAGCCCTGAGCCCACAGCAGGCAGTCCGCCTCTGCCCCATGGAGGACACATGCCTCCCCCCAGGGGTGCATACAGCTGCGGGGAGCTGTACCTCCCCACCCTGTGCCTCTGGATGAGCTGGCTCCATCACACAACCTGGCCCTGCCCTTGGTCCCCATTCATCCCAGCCCCTGCCCCACTCCCTCCCTCACCATGGGGACCTTGATCTGCCCTCCCACTGCCTCTTCCCTTGCCCCTTCCGCCCCACTTACCTGTCTGTCTGTCATTCTCAAACCACAGCCCCACCAGCTGTGCTGCTAACTGTCACTCCTTACTTACAGTACCCCCACATCTTGCAAGGGTGTGCGGGGACCCCCTCTCCCCAAGCTTCAACCCCCCTCCTACACCCACAGCCCCCCACACCTTCACAAATAACCCCCCCCACACACACTTCAAAAGTAGCATCTCATGATTTGCATAACAAATCTCTTGATTTTTAAGAGGTTGTCTCATGATTTTTGACATGTTGGGGTTGGCAGTACTGGTGTTGTTGCCGACCAGTGTCTTGGCCCAGTTCTAAATCTCCATGCAGTGCTATTGCAGTATATTCAACCTTTTACTTGTATCTTGAGGATAAGTGAACCACTTTCAATAAAATTATAATCAGCTTCAATTGTGTCCTAGAACTCTAAACTAAATCTTAAGGTAATATATTTTAAAGGTCAGTATTTTAATTAAGACACTTTCCTTGTTTTGCCTGGGGTTGGAAATATAGGACCACCACAAGAATTGCCATCCCAGTTGTATTTTCAATAGGACTAAGCCAAGAAATGCTAGACATTTTGCAAGAAAGGTGACCAACTTCCAAAGAAGAGCATAATGAATATTAGCAAACTTCAGTACAGAATGTTAATTGTTTGTTATCTGAACCAAATGAATCTCGAACTCTTCTGATTTATACCAATCTCTGCCATACATATTCAAACACTCATTAATTGCCATTAAGGCTTTACCTCACTCACACATTCATTGGGTCCACCTTCATTATAAGCATACACATCTCCACCAGAGTGAATGAATTCCCACCTGCTTGCCTCAAAGCTAATTTTTGCCCATGTCCTCTAACCTACGCATTCACAGTCACTCAAGAAGAGATTATTTGGAACAGGATGTTTTGAAAGTGACCATCACAGAGAGAAATCCAAAACCTTTTTTTTGCTGGTCTACAGTGTAGTGAATTGGAAAAATCACAAAGGCATCCAACTCTCTCATATCTCACATCTGTCTTTGAGACAGAGGCTGAATTCTGGTGATACTTTTAAGAAAAGTTTTTTAAAAACATTCCTGTCAGGATTGACTTAATTCATCTCTCTCTCTTACCATCTATTGATGTCATAAGATTTTAATCATCTGTACTAGGTAGTGTATAAGCAAGCAAGTGTGGCATTTTGAGGGCATTAATTTTTTTTCTTGACTAAGATTTATTAATTTACAAGCATCAACTCAAATTTTAGACTGCAGTAACTTTAAATTGGGAGCTTGTCAGTGGATGACCTTAGTCTTCCGAATGTTAAGCGTAAGTCCCATTTTCTTGTATGCCTCAGTAAAGACATTGACACATGCCTGAATGTCTGCTTCTATCTGAGCACATACTACAGCATCATCGGCATATGGTAGCTTAATGATTGTGGTCAGAGTGGTCTTGGTTTTGGCTCAGCTTACCATCCATTCAGTATTTTAGCTCCACTCTGGCTAGAAGCTTGTTGATGGTCAGATGTAACATTGTGGCATGGAATATTTAGAAGAGTGTTAGAGTGATGATGCAGCCTTGCTTAACTCCTGTTTTAACCTCAAAGGGATCTGTGATAGATCCATTACTGAGAACCACCTTTGTATACCATCATGGAGCAGGCAGAGAATGGTGACAAATTTCAATGGTCATACATAGTTCAGGGGGATCCTCCACAACACTTCTTGACTGACAGGGTCGAAAGCTTTGATGAGGTTAAAGAAGGCCATGTAGAGAGGCTTATGTTGTTCCCGAAATCTCTCCAGCAGCTGGCGAGTTATGAACATGTCAGTTGTGCCTCTTGATGCCCTAAACCCACACTGAGATTCCAGGAGGAAATCTTCAGCAGGTGGAAAGAGATGGTTCAGAAGGGTTATTGCAATGATCTTTTCTGTGGTGGACAGCAAGGTGATAGCTCTGTAGTTTCCACAGTCAGGCTTGTCTCCTTTCTTGAAGATTGTTACAATCATGGCATCCCGGAGATCATGTGGGATTTCCTCATCATTCCAGATCCTTAAAACGAGGGCATGAAGCTGTGATGTGAGCTGCTCACCTCCCTGTTTTAAGATTTCAGTGGGGATTCCATCCACTTCAGGTTCTTTATTGTTCTCCATCTGCTTGATGGCTTTCCTCACCTCATCAAGTGTTGGAGGGATTTTAGATCATCTCTGACTGGGTGTTGCAGAATAGAATTGAGAACACTTTCATCAGCAGCAGAGTATTGATTGAAAAGGTCTTCAAAATGCTCCTTCCAATGGGCATTGATGGCTTCCCTTTCCTTGATCAGGTCTCTTCCATCCTTAGGTTTCAAGGGGGTTGGTTCCTGAGTGCTTGGACTGTAGATGGCTTTGGTGGCACTGAAGCAGCCATGCAAATCGTGTATATCAGCCAGATGTTGAATTTCCTTAGCCTTGTATTTCCATCATTTGTTCTTCATATTGCACGTCTGCCTTTGGACCTCTTCCTTGGCTTGTTGGAGGTTCGGTTTCTTTTGCCTGGAGTTTGGTGTCATTTTGCCAAGCACAAAAGGCCTTTGATCAACTAGATCAACTCTTGGATCTCCCAGTTGTTCTCATCAAACCAGTCTTGATGTTTCCTGGTAGAGAATCCAAATGTCTCTTCACAGGTGTTGATGACAGTGGCTTTGAAGTCATCCCACATGCTGCTGACATTCTCCCATTGTTGTTGATTGGAATTCACCAGTTTTCATTGAGGCACTGGTGGAAGAGGTCTTGCTTGTTGGGTCCTTGAGTCAGTCCTTCAGCATTGATCTTCTGTCATCATTGCTTCTTCTGTAGCCATCGTTCTTGAGCCAGTTTGAGTGACGTAAGTGAGCAGATGAATCGGTGATCAGTCCAGCAGTCATCAGCTCCGAGCATAACTTGGGCGATGCAGGCATTGGCTTTCTGAATATATATATGTGAATAGCCATTCCTTAGTTCTAATCATGTTGGAGTAAGGTTGGAACTATGATGGTCTACTCTAGGAAATACATAAGGCAAGGATTTTTTTGGGTGGTATTTTTTGCTGGACAAACTATATACTAGGGAGAGACCTTAGACAAGCTTTTGGGCACAACTTATCCTTCCTTAGGTCTGGGAAAGAAGAGGATTTAGCTCAAGCTGTGTCTGCTTATTTCCCAGACCTGAAGAAGCTTGCTTGAAAGCTTGCCCAAAGGCCCTCTCCCAAATATACAGTTGTTCCAATAAAAGAAGCCACCCCCCAAAATCCTTGCCTCTCGCATTCTTAGTTAAGAATTCACCAAGCTAGGTGCTCTTACTAAACATTATTCTTGGAAACATGTGTAAGATACAGAGAAGTAATCCTAGTTTAAGAATGAGCCAGACATCTGCATTAAGCCATGTTAAGGCAATATGCTTTAGATGAGGAAAAATGAATTTGGAATATCTGAGTTTTCACTAACACCACCACAGGTGCAATACTGGTTCCAGAGAAATCAATGACTCCCTTTGACTTCATGGCAATTGGGGTTTGGCTGTTGGGGATATCTTTCTTTCAACATTTTCAGATTATTTTAGTATGAGTCTTTCAACTTGTTAGCAATTTTTTCTTGATGAATTAGAATTAAATTTAGATAACTTTTCCATTCGTCAGTAACTTAACTCTTCCACAGCTGTGTAATATTTCATTACTATATCTATATCTATATCTATATCTAATCTAGTAATACTCTCATCATATATATAAAACTATTTAGAGTATTACAGCTTACTGTAGTTGTATCAGTACGCCAATTTGAATATAAAGACTTGCTTCAAAATCTTGGAATATATGTTGAATGAGAGGATGTTGCATTTCTAGATTTTTCCCTGGGTTATCTAAAATTAGATGCTACTTCAGCATACATTGGTGGAATAAGTGGAGTGCACTCTCTGTGACTGTACAATTTAGATTTTTTTGAGCAGCATCAAGAATAGCTAGAAAGATTTAAAATTTGTACCTTGCAATATTTGCTGCTGAGGAAGAAAGGTCCAAGCAAATCTGATTGCAGATTATACATACCAGAAACAGAATGAAATTAAATACTGTGTACCACTGCTTTCAGAGAAAATGGTGATAGGCATGTTAAAAATATGTGGTGCTGTAAGTAGACAAGATAAACATGGTCAGTATAAAATAGGTATGTGTTAGCACAAGAGAGGGCATTGTGTGGATATAATGAGTTATATATTTCCATAAATAATTAATTGATCATATTTAATGTGGGCTTGAAGAGAAATAGTAAAAGTCAACAATACCAACAGAAAATAAATTATGTATAAGCTCTTCACCTAACTGATAGTTTGTTTAATTGGTATGGGGATTGGCTCACACACTAGTTATTTTCTAAAAAAGAATTATTTTAACCATTAGAGTACTACTATGTCATGTTATACCATCCTCAACTCACCTAGTTAAACAAATTAGAGGGGAAACACCATAGAACATGCTGGACAGTACAAGACCTGTTTATCTTAATTGTTTATTTCTTAAATGGCAGGTGACACTTGAATGGTGGGTGACATACTGTATACTTGAATGACAGGTGACACAAGGGTACTGTTTGTTTTTATGTAATTCTTCTCATATTTTAAAATTGTTTCAAGACGCTAACTTTTTGAAAAATATAACTTATATTCCCCTTTTCTTTGCACATAGGCATCTCATTTGTTCCAGGAGAAACTATTTTCATCTGGGACAAGTGTGATCCCAGCCATTTGGATGTGCATATCTGTTGTTGTCCCAAGACGCACACTAAAAAGGTACACAGAATAGGAAATTGGAACAGTTGTCCCAAGATATCCAAAAATGTGTCTTAATGGTTGTCCCAGGATTGCATCATTTACTCAATGGAAGAAAAGAGGCAGTGCATTGAGCTGCTCGCTAAGCCCTGATTGGAAGGGTGATGTGTATAAGTGTCAATCTCAGGACTTTTCTGTTCTGGGACAAAAACAGATGCAATTGGTCACAGGGCAAATTCCACCCCTTTCCCTAGCCATAGAGGCTGGACTTTGTTTTCATTGAAGTTGATGAGGATTTGTTAGAATTAGATGGAGAAGGATCATGCACCTCTTTTGGGATCTGGATCAGCCATTGGTATCCTGAGGTTATCTGTAAAAGATTCAGGGCCATATTTTGGAACCCCCAAACATTCCCTCTTTTGAGTCTCCATTCCAGACACTTTTTTTTAACTTTAATCCAAAGTCAGACGAAAGTTAATTAAAACTTTTTTTCTGAATTTTTTCCTTTAAATTATGCATTTAAAATTAAAATACTTTCAAATCTTAGAGGAAACCCTATCTAATAGAAATGTGATTTTATTTAGATAGTCTGTTAGTTACTTCTTAAAGGACTATACTAAAAATTAAAATGCATGCATACTCTTTGGTAAATTACACACACATTTGGCTGGAGATTGAAGACAGTAGAATTTATTCAGTCACTATAAATGGAAATGTTGCATAAGGCAGTCTACATGACTGAAGTGTTGAGAATAAGAAGTTATACATTGGCACTGAACAGTCATCTACTTACTTAACTAGCAAAATACAGACAAAGAAAATGGAGCAAACAGCCCGTATTGTTAAATAGAAGAAATCACAGACTCTTTTTACAACTTTTATGCTGTAACTGAAAGCTGCCACAGCATGAACTTTAGTGTAATTCACAGATTAATGTTGTATGTTACAACATGGTTCCCAGAATGATTAAACTTAGGAGTTTCATAGTAAGATTTATTAAGAATTTGTTAGATCCATTGTGTATTAAATGAATTTGCAATAGTTCCAGATTCATGCTTTTAAATATATAGAGTTACATCCACTTCTGGCCTACTTAAAAGTCAAATGATCCAGCATTGTTTCAAGGTTCTAACTGTATGCTTTTGTGGTTTTTAAGCTGAAGTCTTTACATACTGTGACTCAGATTCTTGGCCCACTCTGTGCCATTCCAGCAGCACAAAGAAGTCCAAACTGGCCAGATCTCAACGGTGGATTCTCTGTGTGTGAGGTAAACTGCAGAAGGCGTGCAGCTGGCATAGCAGGCCTCTACATATTAGCAGGGAGCTGCTGCTACAGATGTCATATTGGGGTGCAGCTGACAAATGATCCTTTGAGAGCCAAAGCAGGACAGGATATATTAATCTATGGGAAGTCTGGTGTCAGCCTAGAGTCCACCTGAGGACAGAAGCTATAGGAAGCATTTCCACTTTGTCCAGCTAAGGAGAAGCAGGGCTCAACTGAGAATTCACCATAAATGTGTGATACTTGACATATCTAATGTTCGCAGAAAAGCTTGGATGCTCTTCAAAATGAAAACATCATTTAACTCATGCATCATTTAACAAGTTATAGCCTTAGGCAAATTCCATAGTTGCTATTTCTAATTATGGACAAATTGCAGTATTTTTATCCTCTGTCTCTTGTCTTGGAGGGTTTTTTCCCCTAGGCTTAAAGTTCATGTAATTGCTTAAGGAAAACAGCATTACATATTTCCTATTTAATGGGTGCATCTACACATGCTGTTAGTGCAATGCCATGAACAGTTTGTGCCAAAGTTAACGGCTCCCAGGCACAGCATCTATATGTGTGCATGGGACTGCAGAAGTTTGAGCCAGGGCAGAGAGGACCCAGGCTGGAAGCAGGCTTGGGTGGGGGTGGTCAGCCCCCGTCTCCAGGTTGTGGCATTGGGGAGGACAAGAAATAATGGGTACAAACTGATTGAAGGTCACTTCAGACTAGACATAAGAAAAAACTTCTTTACGAGTGCCGATGGCTTGAAACAGGCTCCCCCCAGAGGTGATACAGTCATCCACCCTGGTGACCTTCAAAAAGCGTCTTAACGCCCATCTTGCTGGGGTCATCCAATCCTAGCAGTCTTTCCTGCCCAGGTGCAGGGGGGCTGGACCCAATGACCTGTAAAGTCCTTCCAGCCCCTAACAACTATGAAACTATGCACAGCATGGTGGGAGAGAGAGGATTTTGTTCCCGCAGTTGCCCTTGCCCCACAGTGTACTGCAGACCAGCCAGGGATTGCTACAGAGAAAGGAGTCTGGGGTCTCTTTCCTGGCAGACACTGCCTCCCTGCTAGCTGGTGACTGTCAGCAGTGGCTGGCTTGGGGCTCAGTGGGGGAGCCAGACCAGATCTGCACAGCAGGGAGGCTCCATTCACCCACCCCTCTGCCCAAGTGACCTGCCAGTGGCATCCAGAAGCTGCAGAGCAAGGCTGCTATGGCTTTTCGCCATGCTGAAAACAGTGGCTGGGTGGGAATGGAGCCCCCCTGTTCAGAGGCCCCCCCACAGCTTGCTGGCTGGGGTATGGGGGAGCACCAGGCTGGGTACATGTGGCAGGGGGGCTCCCTTTCATTCCTTTTCCTCCCAGCCACTGCTGACAGTCCCCAGCTGTTGAGGACATGTGCCTGCAGGGGATCTGCTCCTAGCAGGTGTGCAGGAGCGCCCCCAACTTACTGGCCTTGGCCAGTGTAGGCAGGCACTGAGCTCCCTCTTGTCAAACAGTGCATGTCTGTTTGGTTGGAACTTGCTCTAACTTATAGCACTTTAAGTAAAGTGTGATAGTGGGTACTTACACAAGTTACATGGTTTGCACAATCTGGCCTCTGAAAGCAGTCTACAGGCATAACATAATACATGTTTACAGGTTCAGAGCACTTTTAAAATGGCCAATCACCAAAACAATTAACACTCAATACATTGCTATTTGAAGGCACTCTACAGCATAGTACCTTAAGGAACTTCTGTTCAGGTTCCATCGAGGGTTAATTTTTTGCATGCATGAGGCTAGGCTGATGCTCATGCTGGCCAACACCAGCCCAGTCCTGCCCCCAGGGCTGTCACGGACAGGAGAGAGTCTCCTCCCTGTGCAGTTTTGAGGGAGTGGGGGAGGGGGAAGCATGCCACTCCCAGCTAGACTTTGTTGTGGCCTGAGCTGGGAGTGGCAGAGTAGAATAGAGCCCCATTGCCTTGCATCCCCCACCCCAAGTTACCCTGTCTGGGGTATTGGGGACAGGCAGGCCTGGCCCATGAGGCCAAGGGGCTCCATTCCACCCCGCTTTCCCCTCGGCTCCAGCCACAGCGAAGCCCAGCAGGCAGCTGTGGCCACTGTCAAGGGGCCCAATTGGGGGAAGGGAGCCCCTCTCCACCTTGCAGGCCTAGCCAGCTCCCTACAATACCCCAGCCCTCCACACACCTCCTCTGGCCCAGGCCTCTTGACAATGCCAGCATGCAGCTGCCAGCTAGACTTTGCTATGGTTGGAGCTGGAGAGGATTGCAGAGTGGCACGGAGGCCCCTCACCTTGCAGGCCCCTCCCAGCTACCCTGACTAGGGTATTGGGGGGAGACAGGCCAGGCTTGTGAAGCGAGGGGGTCTGTTCTACTGCATGATCCCTGCTGAGCTCTGGCTATGGCAAAGCCCAGTCAGAGCTCTGGCTATGGCAAAGCCCAGTCAGCTGCTGTGAGCTGACAGCTGCATGTTGCTGCTGGCAAGAGGTTCAGGCTCGGGGTGTGGGAAGGGATCTCCTCCTCCCCCATCTCCCTCCTGAGCCTCTTGACAGGGACAGCACATAGCTGCTGGCTCACCTTTGCTGCAACAGAGCTGAAAAAGCGGGGGGTGGGGCTAGGGAGAGGTGTGCTTTGGCAGCCTCCTTGGAGGCTGCTGGAGTACCCTTGCCTGATGGCCAGGGCTGGTGCAGACAGGCTTGAGCTCCCCCAGCCCAACAGGTGAATGTCGGGGGTGGGGGGGGGCTCTAACTCATGGCGCTTTGTGTAAAGTGCCATGAGTTAGAGCACCTCCCCTAAACACTTTTAGGCACCCAGAGGGCTTTCTGTCAGGAGGTTTTTAAATGTCTGTATTTAGCATGTCTCATTCATAATGACCTGACTAATATTTTGGGTACAATATAATTACAATTTTAAAGGATGAACATTGGGGCAATAGTGAGCAAAAGACTGAAAACACATGGTCAGATGTTTTAATCGGGCCAATTGAGAGCCATGTTCTGCCTGGCTAATGGGAGGTGTGCGGGCCGGGAGTGACCCGAGCCCTTTTCCGTGCTGCACACGGGCTGTGGCCAGCAGCCCGGGCACGCCGGGTCGGAGAGGGAAGGCCGTCGAGCTGGAATTAGGCACAAACGCTTAACGGTAGTTTTAAAGATTGTTTACTTACACCAAGATGGCAGTGGTGCAGGCTGGAAAACTTGCTTGAGTTGCGGTTACAGACAGACAACACAGACGGTCTCGTGGAGGTTGCTAGGCTTCACGGTACAGAGCCCCGGATGCTCTGGGTGAACGAGCCACCAAAATTAGAATCGTAGGTACGTCTTATAAAAGTCGCGCTCGAAGACGGGAAGAGGTGGGCGGTGGATCAGGCTGCCACGCTCCTCTGAATCTCACACAGGGTTTCTGTTACCCTGCCGTGTATCCAGAGTCCCCACGAGATGGATGTGGAGTCCTCTTTGGCTTGGGCAGAAACTGCTCAAGCCTTTTATACGGCTAACAGGCCAATCATTAGCCGCCACGTGTGAATAATTTAGCACTAGCCAATCACGGGGAATGAATTTGCATACCGGTGGCGGGAACTCTTTTGCACCGTGCATTCCTCTTGCAACATGAGCAATGCACCCTGCAAAAGAAGCTGCAAAAAAGGCGGGAAACTCGTCCCTGCACCGGGGTTTTCCTCTGCAACAGGAAACTCTCCCGTGCAATGAAGCTGCAACTTGACGGGGATAATTCTGGTGCCGAAGCACACACAAAATCATGCCTTTGGGCCATGACAGGAGGAAGAGAGAGACCTTCTATCATATACCCCATCATGCCCTCCTTCCACTTCTTTCATGGGCTGTTTGTTTTAATTGTGACTGTGTTGTCTCACCTAGTGAAATAGGTGTGTGGTATTTTTTATTGACTGGATGAACAGACTGCTTTGGAATAATATTTTTGAAATCATAATTAGGACATTGGTAACAAGACAAGAATGTATTTCCTGTTCTAAAATGTCTGCGTACAGTAGTCCATACTTTGAAGATTTGAAAAATGTAAGTAAACTGAGCGATAGGCAAAAGAATAGTCTGGTGGTAATTTTAGATTTTGAGAGTCTTTTAATTTTTTTCTGATGTACTGAAACACAATCACTTCTCACTTTGGTTTTCTGATTTTTTTTCCTTGGCATGACTAGCTTGTTGGCTAAACCAGAGTAGACAAGTTTATGCCTAGAATATAATTTTACATGATTCCCCTCCCCCCAAGACTATTTTTATATTAAATATGTTACTAAATGTCAGCAAGATATACCAAATACAGCACAAACTTGTACTGACTGATCACAGTTTACTAATGTAAACCAAAAGTCTCCCAGCCAAGTTATGTGAAGGCAGCTGGGGGTACCTTGTAGAAGAAAAGTTAGAAAGTTATTTAGTAGGAAAAATAAAGTATGTAGTGCCAATGATCGATTATAAATCACTGAGAACAGAGGGGAGTTTATTATATTTTATTCTCATCTTTTTACTTTTTAATATGCAAGGTATTTTCTCTATCAGGTGTGGGCAATATATGGCCTAAAGGCTAGATCCAGCCCACCAACTGACTGAATCTGGCCCAGGCGGGTGCCCACCAATTGATTGTATCCAACCTGTGGCTCCCCCCACAGCACTCCACATAGAGCAGAGCCCTGCCTGCTTCCACCCAGGACAGCCTGCACTGTTGTCCCACCTGCACCTGCCCCATGCCCATCTACTGCATGATGCTAGCCCCAGCCAGCATACACAGCCTTCCAGCTGCTCCCAGTGTGGCTGAAGCTGACCAAGTACTGCTTGGCTCCCCCTGCCTCCAGTGGCTCCTCCTTCTCCTGCCTCTGCTGCACCACTGTTGCACTGTTTTGGGCACCAGGTATGCAGGGAATCTGTGGGGATGCATGCCAGGTACCACATGGCCAGCCAGGTTGGGGAGAAGCTGCAGCTGAGCAGCTCCTGCCTCAGCACATGGGACTCAAGCTACAGCTTCAACTCTAGGTCCCAGCTTCTCACTCACTCAGTTGCCCAGCATGATTGGCAACCACCTGCAGGTATCCAAGTGGGTGGAAAGTGGCCAGGAGCTGGAGCTGGAGCTGTGCATACTGGGACAGGAGCCACCCAGCTGCAGCTTCTCCCTGACCTGCTGGGCATCTGCTGCTTGGCATGTGTCCCCACAGAGCAGCACAGCAGGGGCAAAATGAGCAGCTACTGGAGGTGGGGGCAGCTGAGCAGCAGTCAGATGGCTGCAGCTGGCTCAGGAGCAGCCCCACCAGGAATCTGTGCATGATGACTGGGGGCAGTGCAGTCGGTGAGTGTGGGGCAGGTGCGGGTGGGAGCACAGCACCAGCTGCCTAGAGTGGGAGAGGTTTGCCCAGATGTGGAATGCTGTGAGGACAGCAACACGCTTTGGGGTGGGCAACCACACCTGCACCAACACCCCACCTCTGGTGCATGCATCCTCTCCCCTCCCTTCTCTCCCTCTATCCCTCCCTCCCTCCACCTTCATTCAGCTCCTAGGATTTAGCACACAAGCAGCTCCCCACACCCACCACACACTCACCCCCCCTAAATACACCCCCCATATAAAAGTACATTTTTATTTTGAGCTATTATGCAATTGCCTCTATATATGCTACTCAAAAAAAATCATAAATCAGGAAAAGAATGATTTAAAAATTAATGTTAAAATATGTTACAAAAGATATTTGATTTTGAGTATATGATTTGTTTTTTATCTACAATTTATTAAAATGAGATCTTCTGAAATATCTTGTGTGTGTGGCCCTCGACCACTCGCCAAAACTCATTAATTGGCCCTCCAGCTGAAATAATTGCCCACCCCTGTTATTTATCATTTAAGTTACTTAGTGCTTATCTGATGATGTAGATGAAAGTAGCAACTATTATACTATCCATTCAGCAAGAGCTTGCCTATAATAGATGTTACAACCTGAGATTGTTTTTTGTTTTGTGTTTTTTTAAATTATGGAGGAATAATTTAGCCAGGATTATTCTTTTTTAGGATCCTTAAATCCATTTTTCTCCATTAGATGCAATCTCTCTTCAGAAGAATGGATTCTGTCATAATTCAGTTTGAAAATAGTGCTTTGAAGTTGTAGCTGGCTAATAATACTTGTATTTGGAGCACTTTTCTCCCTAATAATTGATCCATTGCTGGAGGTAATCTTAGTAGTCAGTAAATTAAACTCTTTGGCTCAGGGATTATCTTTTTCTTCCAATATTTGTATGATAGTTGGCACAATGGGCTCCTGACAAGAGCTTCTAAGCACCGCAGTAATGTAAAACAATTAACAGTCATGCAAATGAATTATATTAATAGTAGTGTTTGGAGTACTTAACAGGAATGAAACTCACTTCAGCCACAGAGACTAAGTTATCACAGACCGGTGGCCCTGACCCTATCACCCTTCCTAGATGAAGCCATTGTGAAGACCCCAGCTGAAGCACTAGAGAATGAAGATTCATTGTTCTAGGGCTCCTTCATTGACAGTTTCCCCACATAACCTTAAAGTGAAGGTGAGGATGGAAGGAAGGTTTTCCTTTAGATTTTCTCACTGGAGTGAATATTATCATTGATTAAATGATAAAAGTGCCCTAAAAGTTAAATCCTTAAATCCCTTTACATTGAAAAAAAAATCAAATCCATAAATATAATCCTAAAATCTGACCAAACAACTATTTAATACATTTTCTCCAGTGTACTACTTTGTTTTCTCTAGTGTGCGAGCTTGTGATCTTGTGTGGTTCTATGAACAGTGCAGGTAACTGTGGTGGGGAAGAAGCAGTGCTGGGTCTACAGCATCTCCCTGTGTTTATTAATATATTTAAAACTAAGCAAGATGGTCTACTAGTGGGAAGATATGGAAACGAATCAAGCATATGTGTTAAAAAATCCTCTACAAAAATGTTTTAAAGGCTGAAGTAGCAATGCCAGGACATTTTTTTTCTTCTCCAAAATCCTAACTAATCTCTACCCAAATAATGTTTGAATTAAAGTGAATGGGGTAAAGGGAGTAGTTTATTGTCACTGCCTCTGAAGCAGAAGTTTTTGTGGTTACAGGGGTTGTGGAAGTGATCCTTGTTGTTTACACTTCTGGTTTGATTTATTTATATTTCAACATTGATTTGTTAACATCTTGACCATGAATTGTGTTGGATGACAATCTATTTAAGAAAGAAAGAAAGCATGGAATGTGCCTAGATTCTTTTGTATGACAACCTGTTGTTTCTAGACGGCAGTGTCAAATTCCCAATAGAGGATTATGCATACTTAACAATCCCCATATTCTTTTAAACCATAGAAAAAAATAAATCCAGTTTTAAATTGCTTATTTTTCTAGGATCATTTTTTATATTTGTAAGGTCAAATGAAAATCCAGGAGCTATTTCCACTTCCAAATGAAGTGCCAATTACCATAAATTAAATCCAAACCTATGGCCTAGTATGTACTGATAACAATTGAGCCAGTGACAGAAACCATGAAAACTGCAGTGGTAAATCACTGGTAAATTGTCCAGTACAGTCGGTGTAAACATGATCTGTGCTATTTCTATCAGCAGACAATATTAGAACAAAATTTAAAGATTCTGTTATAGTCAGCATGGTTGCAGTCTATGTTTAGTTAAAAAGAATCATCATCATTTATAGAAACAGCTACAGAAATTAAACAGAACTGAGTCGCTGAGCTGAGGAACTACGCCAGTTGATTTTTTTATTACAATGTTGTGAGTGATAAATTTAACTTGCTTGCCACACTTTCTTTAATATCATTTTTTATAATTTATAATTTAAACTATTACATATCCCCAAGATAAATAGGGGCAGATGCTCAGTGGAACTAGCAAGCATAGCTGACCACCTGGACTCAAGTGTTTGGAATATTTTAGCCCTCTAATAAATCCTATGATTTTTAGGTTAATTTAGTAAGTAGCATGCGAGAATTACATGAATAAAATTCATGGTAAATTAATCTTCATTTTGTTCTTTGTTTTACATTTTTTAAATGCATAATAATAATAAAGTTATATTGATTACATAGTATTTTTACAGTTTGTTCAAGTGTTGTGCGTGCAGTTGTCAGCCACATCTGTGAATGTCCATTTCCAACTTTTCAACACCAATTGTTACAAAGAATTTTTTCTGTTCATGCAAATGATGTAATGTGTTATGAAACTCTGAAAGTATGACAATACAGCAGCTATTATTGTTAACCTCTCTTGTACTCTTGGCATAGGAATCTCAATTTTTTCCTTGTTATCTTTGGTGTAATTAATTTTATAAATTATTGTGCACTAGGAAATTCATGTGACATTACCATCTGCCCATGCCCATAATTCAAAATGAAGAATAAAATCAAAGGTCAAAAGACAATTGAGGAACAGTTACCAAATACAATGATAGAGAGGCAGTTATGCAGGAAAAGCAAAGCACTATCCAAAGCAAGTAATGGCCTTCATATTCCCACACTAATTCTGCTGGGATGAGGATAATTTTTCAAAGTAGACCATGCAATGATGTGTCTTCCATCACAGAGAATTGGATAACATATCTAAAGATGCCTGGGATACTCCACAACACTAAGACAAAAAAAATCACATAGTTCACTTGACTGAGTTGTATAAGATCCTACAGATCTCAAAATGTGTCTTTAAAAAATTCAGGCAGTGCAGTAGAAAACAAGAAAGTGTCATTCTTTCCAATTGAAATTATAGTAAGAATCATAATGTATACCTGGTTAGTTACCAGGAACCAGCTGATTCCCAGAGTAATTCCACCTCCCTTTAACCTCACAGTAACTTGTTCATGGTACTGTGTCCTAAGCTTGTTTCTCCACTCTCTTGCTGCTTGTTGCAGTCATATATATATAAAAACAGTGAGTATGAAGTGCTACCATTCTGGTTAGGGAGTATTTACATCCTCTTCAAACAGGTGCTAAATACCATAGCACACATAAAGTAGTGGAGTTCGATCCTTAATCCAGAGATTTGGGGATAAAACTATTTTTTCAAGATAGTAGAAGAGTCTGCTATTCCCATGCCTTTAATCGGGGGGGGGGGGGGGGAATCACGGGGGG
>NW_005843361.1:2055-10660 GCF_000455745.1 Alligator sinensis | reverse complement strand
TTCCGCACTGTTTTTACGGGGGGGGGGGGGGTGAATCCAGGAGGGGTGCAGTGGCATGGTCATACGCCATTTCAACAGTGTAGTTCACTTGTGTAGCTTGAGTTCCTTGCAGCTGCAGATGCCTAGGTCCCCTGCAGTCTAATGTGGGCTGGCATGGGATACTCAGGAGGACCAAGCAACCTCCCCGTCTGGGGAGTAGAGGCACCAGGAGAAGTGCCGCTAGCACTTCCAGATGAGTGCACATGACTGGCGGGGGGATCGGCCGCGGGGGAACACACCCAGTCCCTGACCTGGCCACTGGGGGGCAAGTGCCCCGCCTGACTCAGGAGGCACCAGTTCCCCATACCCCTTTCTGAAATCCTAGATCCTCCCAAGTCTTTAATGACTGATTCTGGGGCTGCTGAACACACATTTTGTATCTCAAAGCAAGCTAGAGACTCTTGTATCTTGCACCAGATGCTAATAGTCCCCAGGGAAGAATTGGATATGGAACCCAATCTGCAATGCTTTTTGCTGACTATGCCTCCATGTTGTTTGGGCATATAAGTTTGGGAGGATGGAGGAGGAATCTATTAACTACTGCAATAATAGCCTTTCAGTAATTGGGGGGTTACCCAGGAAGACAGAATAATCAAGTGACTAGATCTGCTTGGAAGTAGGACTGCTTAGTGGTACCCGAACTCTCCAGAGAGAATTGGTGTCTGTATGCCATGATTGGCTGAATTTCCAAGTATTGTGGAATATATGGAATAGTTTTCTAGTGTTATCAATTGCAGAAATGACATTTGGAGTCCAAGTGTGAAGCAAACTCAAATTAGAGTTTATTTTTCATTTATCTCTGATACTCAGACGTACAAAACTTTGCAAAACTAAGACTGGATTTCCCATCTAGGTATGATGTACTTCATTTTGTATTAAACTTAATCAGGTACATAGTCATCAGGAACTGTGAATTTTCTATATACCTGTTAAGACAAATATGCCAATGGATGCTGACCCTCCCATCTTTGAAATATCCTTTCCAATATTTAGATATAGGAATTAATCCTTCCATACCTTTGTACAATATATATGTTTAATAAGAAAAATACAATTATCATATAACAGTTTAAGACAAATATAACATAAAATATTGTAAGGGAAAAAGCATATATCATTACTAAATAAATCATGATGAGTTCTACAGAAATTTGAAAACGTAATAATTGCAAAGACCTATTTTAAAGGGGTGTTTTTTTATTTCCAGGTTTTTCTTTCACAGGGAAAAAGTAAAGGAAATAGAGGAAGAGGATAATTTTCAATAGGCCTTATTGCTGAGCCATAATTTAAATTGTATAAATAATCTTCAATACACATTACATTTTTAAAGAGTTGTTTGTTCAGCCAGATTGGAAAATAAGAGATATGGGATGCTTGGGACAATTTTCTTCCATTTTCTCTTAGGATCACTACAGCTAATCAAGGTTTATTTACACTTTATAATTTTTTTTCTCAAAAGATGACATTTTTATCCCATTTAATCTATTTTTTTATTTATGAGAAATATATCCAATAAATATAAAAATATGCTTTAATATTTTGGGTCATATTTTAAATGAAAATAATTTAAAAATGAAAATAACATTTTGAAGTTTGTGAAGTCAGATTTTACATTTTTGATTAACAGTAAACTTTATTCTGTGGTGAGGCTATGGATTTTAAGGAAAACTACTTTAAGTTACAGAGTCTTACCATTATAAATGTTTTAAAGCAAAATATTAAAGTAGCAACGTAAAATGTATCCAGTCATTCAGTTCTTGTACTACAGATCATCCTTCATATCTTTTCTATACTAAGTTTAGGATACATCTAAAGGGTAGTGGGTGATATTACAAAATAATTTAGCCCTTTGAATCTCTGTATCACATTTGCTGGAACCTAATCAAACATAAGTTTTCATTCTTAGCATTAATTACTATTTCCAGTTTTTTTATATGAGATTTTTAATGGAATTTTTCAATTCTGTTATGTTCATGCTGAAATCACTATCATCTTTCCAATTGGCTTCCTGTTACATACATAACATTTTAAACATTTAATTTAATTTAGAAATAGACCAGTACAGTAGGAACCAAATTTGGAATGGGCTAAAACCTAGAGTTTAGGTTTGAGTTTGAATCTGGACAAATCATTTAATGATGCTGGAATCTTATGGAAAGTTCTTACGAAATGTTGGCCAAAACAGTAGAAGTCTCACAAGAGTGTGCTTATGTCTTCTGCAAAAATCTTGCTGTTTTATCTTTCGATATAAGATTTTTGGGCTCCATTCAAACTTAAATCAAGAGAAATAGGCACTTTCTGAGTTTAAGTCAGATATGAAACAAAAAACATAGTGGTGGTTCATATCTAAAAACAAAAACCATAGTGGAGATTCATATCTAAAACTCACATACATTTTTTAAAGACAGTTAAGAGTCAAGGTTCTGTAAGGCTTTCACAATAACCAAAATCCCTTTGATGTCTTTAAAATGAGATTCCAGGGGCAACAGAGCATGGAAAGTCCAATCCTTGTTGTAAATCCTCTTACGTTGAATCAACATAAGCTCTGTTTTTTGGCTTCTACTCTTTTCTGTACAAAATCTAATAAATCTGCAAGACTCTTATATTTAGAGCTGAACTGAAGGAAGCTCAAGCATTAAGAAAGGAAGACCAAATTTGCAAAAAATGTGGAGATGTATCACTAAAAGGTCCATCCCTGATCACTGCCTGCTGAGAGAGGAATACCTTGTTGTTTTGTCAATAAGGGCACTTTTAAATGAAGCTGAACTATTGGTGTTTTTGCTTTGGAAATGCAAGCAGCTTATACTTAAGCACGATTCAGTAAATAGGTGCCAAAAGCAAAATAGATTCTGAACTATACAAAACTATACTATTGACGTTTCTATTTCACATCTTTTACTTAATTCTTACTATAAGCTTACACTGCTCTGTGGATGTCCTTTTACAGCATCTGATGAATTGACCCTTAGAATCGCAAAAGCTTATGCATCTCTAATTTAATTTGTTTGTAAGGTGTATCTCTAGCCTGCATTTAGTCTCTCAGTCTAGGGGCAGAAATTACACATAAAGTGGTATAAGTGATCAGAAATCTGTTAAAAATCTGTAACACAACAGAAATTCAGTGCACATAAACCTCTTTCAAAATGGCTGAAACCAGTTTAAGAGAAACCTGGATAGATATAGTATCAGGCTTAACTGATTTAAGTTAAATTGGTTTATTGCATCTGTGTCCCAGATCTCCTCCAGATTCAAGTTAATTTACAGTCCCTCAGCATCCCAGGATGCTTTGCACCTCCCCCCACAAACCCTCCCTCGCAGGGTGGGTGAGCTAGCTTTGGCCCAAGCTGTCTGCTCCAGCCAAGCAGTGAGGCATGCTCTAGTGCCCCCTGGCTTCTGGCCTGGGCCACTGCAGCCACATGCCTGCATTTCTGGAATCAAAAGTGAATGTCTGTTCACTTGCTTATTGGTTCAATCTGCGCAGCTTAGACTAACCTGTAAAGATTGAATCAATTCAGCCTCCGGCTTTTTGACTATCTGTATTTAGCCTCAGTGGGAGGTTTTTGACCTTCACCCTATTTCAGTTTTGAGGCTGATGAGTCGAGTTATGCCTGTCATGTATAGAGTGATTTTCTTTGGCTAGTGGAAGAGCATACTATCCTCTGATGTACAAAGTTGATTCAAATTTTCAGCTTTATGCCCAAAAAGGGATCTTGGAAGGCAGGTACCAAGATGCTTAATACAACGGTCCTGTTCCAAAAAACAAAACCTAGGTTCCACAATCTGTCGATACCTTTTCATTTTTAAAGATTTCTTTAAAGCTGTTGATTTTGTGTACATACAATGTTAATACTTACATAGGTACATTCGTCTGGTACCTATGTAAGTATTAACTGGCATAGGGCAAGGTTCAGGAATTTGTTTCTCTTGTACAGAAGAAATGAAGAGTAAGTTAAATTCTGGTACCTTGCCATTTCTTGGACTAAGAAGAGCTACATTGTTTACACTTAAAAAAAAAAAAGTGAACTTTGAATAATGAGAACTGAATACTGATTATTATTTTAAGAACTTGATTCAGTATTTAGCCATGTAACACCCAGCAATATGCAATTAATAAGATTAATTGTGCATTGAAACATAATTAAAGTTCTGTTTATTTTGTTTACTGCTTTTTTTTAGTGTTACATTATTGTGACCTTATTCTGTGTCTTGGTAGAGAAGTTTAAAATACAAAGAAGAGAGAAAAATAGATCTGACCCTGTTCTTTTATTGCTCCTTACAGTTTGTATTTTACATCCTTAACCTTGACTAACACGAGAAGAAATGTGCATTGCGGCTCTTCTCAAGTTTCCAGTTTAGCCTCATGGTGTTATCTCATTCTCTAGAGATCCCCAGTTATGAGGCAACTTACTTTGCCTATTGTCCATGTTATGCAATACATGGTCTGTGGATGACTAGCAATTTCTGCCTGTAAGAGTGTCCATCTGGCATCTTTATTCAATATGAAATTAACTTAAAATATTAACAATGTGAATTTCCCTGCTTACATTTGACTATTTCACCATTCAGTCAGTGAACCACCAGGGGAAGGAGTGCTGATTCCTCTTTTAAATCTGTCACCTTGACAGGATCCACCTAAGATTATGAATTACATTCAGAGTATAGGATACTGCGGTGTTTCTATATCAGCACCTCCATTTCTTATGGGAAAAAGTAGATGTAGAGATTACCCTAATTACTTTTGCGTTGTTTTGACATTATGGAGTGAGGCTGTTAGCACCGGATATGAAGACATTTTTCAAAGCAGCATTTGAAATAGTGACAGACACAGAAGGTAAAGTGGTTGATTTATCTGTGACTCAGTTGGAGTGATCTCATGAGAGGATGCTTTGGTTTATCACTTCCAGCCTCAAGCATTATAAAGTAGTAAGTCACAGGACAGAGAGGTGTGAATTTATGCTTGAAGATGTATCCAGTTTGGTAATAAATATTATTCTAATTTACATTTTTAAAGAGTTTAGGATAAAAGTAGGAATTGGGTTCTCCTTGGTTCATTGGCTTTGGGAAAAGTACATTAGTCCAATCTTTTTTTTTTTGTATCATCTGAACATAGCTTAGAAATATGTATACTATAGGGCAACAAACATACATTTAGAACGGGTCTTTCATTTTAATTTAAATTGAGGGTATGCCAAAAAAACCCAACCCCAAACTGTACACACCTGTTTTAAATAAATGATGAGCTCATTCTAATTTAATTTGTGGGGTTCCCAGAAAATACAACCACCGTCGTTGTTCAAGGAATGTTTCCCTTATCTTTCTATTCTGCTTATCCAACAAAAGTACTCAAATAATGATATCCTAGTATATAAAAGATAAATTAGCAAGTGAACCATGTTTAATGTACTGAGAGACTACTAACTTATTTCTGCAATAAATGTGGCAGAGATTTCCTTACAGTACACCTGATGTAGATAAAACATTGACACTGCACTTTTCTTTTTGAAATGTAACAGGTATCGAAGAAAAATAAATCTGAGTTTAAGCTGAACGTAAAAGTATAAATGTTAACCAGTCAGCAGCATGTTTTGGTAGTTTTAATGGTTTAACATTTTTCCTTCATATTTTTCAGTTAAATGTAACCCTTCATCAAATATTAAGACATTTGCATTTCAGGGAAAATTTTCAGAGATAAATATGCTACATTTACCTGAAGATCTAATTGATATTAGTCATGAAATCATGAGAGAGTAAATCTGTAGAAAGTAATATGCTACAACAATAAGAATAACAGATTAAGGTCCTTTACTTGAATCTGAAATATTAAATTGCAAGCCAACTCATTGGTTAAACATCATGAAATCATAAAAAGCAAATCCACAGCATCCCATAGGGTTTAATTATACAAACTCTTCTGGAGGTTTTGTATACAAGCAAGTACTAGATCAAAAAAAACAAAGTTACAAGACTGCAACATTAATAAACACATGCCTTTAAAAAACACAGGGGAAAAAACATTTAAACATTTTAGGGTGAATGCTGGCCCCATTGAAGCCTAGAATTTTGTCATTAATATCAGTGGAGAAGGAACTGGTTTTTAGACTACAGTCATGTGGTCCTTACTGTTTCAATATCCCATTGAAAATCGATGGCAGTCTGCCTGAATGAGGATGAAATAAAAATCTTTATATTTGTGTCTCAGCCATTAAACTGATTTGCCATTTAAAACAATGTGGTTGTGCATTATGTAATTAATTGTAGAAACAAAGGAGGCTGATATAAATGGTTTTTAAAAGAATCAGTAAAATGTATCGAGAAAACTCCAGCTGCATAAGATGCCAAACATTATAATCATGAGGTAAAACAGTAAAACGTGCTATTCCTGGCACAATAGCATAGCATTTGAAAAGAATGGCAAGAATTTATTATGAAGAAAAAAATCAAATGAAAATGACTAATCATATTACCATTCCTTTTACTTTGATTTTTGCAGCTGTTACATAAAATCTTTATGATTTATGTTGCAAATTTTATATCAGCATGTAAGGGCATCACAGGACAGATATTTGTTCTTTCATTTGACAACCTATCTCTGACCTCTGAAATAGTAATAATTTTTTGCTTATTTGTTCCTTAGTGTTTTGTTTTATACTGGAAGATACTGTTTTTCATTGTCTTACAGAAATTGTACAAGAGTTTGTTTTTCTGAAAAGTAGATATTATGTTTGAATAAATTTACAGTACCATTACAGTGACAGAGAAAGTCAAATTAGGAAAAGTAATATGACTTTTTATACCTGCATCAAGATTAATATCTTTGGCCAATGCTAAAATTCTACTTGATACAGCTTTGCAAAATGGTACATTTCCACCCTCTCTGTGTGAGTAATCTCTTTGGAAGTGAAAGAGACTATGTCTTTATCATCATCATCATCATCATAGTAATAGTGAGCTGCAGAAGCTATAACAGATTTTGTTCCTGACTTGGCAAATTATGTGAATGGTTTTGCAAGGCAGTTTACATAATTCTTTCCACTGAACTTTCTAGTATTGCGTATGTTTTAATTGTTAACTCAAACACACCAAACTTCTAGGTAGTTTGTACTACATAAATGTGGTCTAATATTTCATAAGTACTTTATGAGCAAAGTTTGTGGTTATACTTTTTCATACTTACAACCTTAATTCACATGTTAAAAAAGGTTCTCTGTTTGCTAATAGTTACCAGCTGTAACCAATACATTAGCAGATCTACAACATATTATTTAAAGTGACGCATTTCAAAATCAGTACCAAATGTCCTGCTGTATGATTAATTGGAAAACTTGTCTAATAGAATGGTCACTAGAATATATGACATTCTTGTGAAAATATTGTAAGCAAAGGGATAAGAGCAGGTAATACTTAAATTTTGGAAAGTTAAAAGTTTCCATTTAAATTGCAGAAGCGGATGTATTACTTACTGTAGTTGTTGTTTGCTTCTCGTGTCCCCTTAATTTTGCCTCTTTCATCAATCCTCATATACCATTGTGTTCGACAAAAAAGTCTTCTCACTCTCACATCTCCCCCTTCCATATAATCATAGCTTCTGGTATGTCTCTCAGGGCTGGAACAGTTCACATTTGTAGCCATTTGCTCTGGAGTCATGTCATTGCAAGCTAAAGATATAGTGCCCATTAGAAAGATAATGTAAAAGTATAATCTGTAGAGCAAAATTGGCAGGATCCATGTCAGTATCCATTTGTGCATTATAGTGCAGTGTTCTGGGTGTTCATGAAAAACATAATGAAAATTAAATCTCAAGTAGTTTGTTGCTTCTAGTTCATTGACCTGCCTTCTGTCTTTACTGGAAGTTGTGTAGATTGATTTAAATAAGATATCTCCCTCTTCAAGAATTTTGATCCTTATTCCTTAAAAGTTACTGATGTTGAAACAGGATAACTCCTTAAGTATCTTTTCAGTCGGGATATCCTTTAAAGAAGCAGGTAATAAAAACCTTGGTTGATGTGACTTTCTGTACTACTTGAATTTGCTGCTTCCACTGAAAGTAAAAGATCTGTGAGAAAAGCAGTATGTATAAATCTTGTGTTGTCAATTGTTAAATATGTGTGAGACTATAAAATGCCAGATAAGTGTAGCAACAAGCCATTTAGCTTAACAGAGCATGACACTATTAATCTAATTTCTTTAAGAAATTACACAAGCATACATACTATATAACTTTTATAAGAAGTTTTTTACATCTGCATACATTTTACCTGCCTATACCTAAATTGTCTGCAGGTCAGTAAGAATGCTTTCAAAAAATCTGTTGATTCAACTGAGCTGTTAAAACTCACACGTATTAAAATGCTATTGTACCTCTGATACTTTTGATTCATTCATGTCTATACCTTGTTGTTAGCTCCATTCTTTGTAGAGAAGTGCCCACATTTCACTAGTTTAAAAGTCAGGACAGACTGTATATTTTTATACATAGATAGTTCAGTTACTAAGAGATTTTAACTTCAAGAAAATTACTTCTAACATGTATAAATCAAGAAGACAGAAAAAGCTAATAGCTGTTAGA
>NW_005843361.1:0-2045 GCF_000455745.1 Alligator sinensis | reverse complement strand
CTGATAATATCTGGATACACAAGAATTCCATTTCTGTTTTCTGCTTTTTGCAGCATAAGTCTCTTTACTGTAGCTACAAACTTACTCAGCTCAGAAAGATTCCACTAGAATTATAATTGTTTCCATAAATCAACATGCGAGAGAGATGGGGTGTGTGTATGTGCTTATGCATGCGCGTGCATGTGTGTGTTGAGCCTGTTGTTCAGTCCTTTTCGATAAATACCTTTGCTGACCTCACTTGGAAGCAATTAGAATTTAACCAGTCAGCTGTCAGTTGAATGCATGAACAAAAATAAAAGGAGACTCTGGTTGTGTAGTATCCAATGGTCATCAGAGGGAGCTATGAACATAGTTTATGCTTTCAGTTTCCAAGTAAATACCTACTTTCTAGAAATGTATTTCAACATTTTTGGACAAAAGCTTTTCATGTCAGTTAAAACAAAACAAATAATTTCTAGTTTTTTATTTAAGTTCAGTATTTTTCTGTTCTAACCTCCCCTTACAATGCTCTCTCTCTCTCTCTCTCTCTCTCACGCACACGCTCTCACACACACACACACAGAGGCGCGCGTGCATGTCTCATTTTTCCAACAAGTCTCCTTCATGATAGATATGTACACGGCTTTTTGTCTTTCCTAATAGAGATCTGAAATATTCAGGTGTATTATCTAATACAGATTGAGTCCATTGTGGCAATTGTGGATTGTGAAGCATGTTTGTAAAAAAGATGTGTGAAGGCAAAACTGTTACATACAAAATCAGTAAGATTCCTCTTTCACTGGCCAATCAGATATTTTAAACCAAGTATTCAAATTAGGCATTTTTCAGAATCCAGAGAAAATGTGTTAGGGAATGAGATTCCCTGTTATTCTCAATGAATCTTTTCTGGAAATTTCAGAATGAGTATTGAAAATTGCAGTGGTCTATATATTACCTATGTTAAACATGTTCTGTAATGGATGATTTTCAAGCTCAGATCTTGGGGAAAGTAATATAACAGCTAAGTAACTTCCATTTTATCTTCCATTAAGTTCATTTTTAGCTTGTGCTGTCAGTCTTCTGCCCAACGTCTCTGTTCCATTTTACTTCTAAAATAATTCTATAGAGAATGTTGACAATATTCTACAATTATAAAAGGTATCAAAACTCGTGTTCTCAGTAAAGAATACAGAACTGAAGTGGCTTTATTCTAATATGCACTCTGTTCTTATAGAAAGACCTATGTAACTTTATAGTAAACAGGCATGTAACTAAACTGTCCTACATGAAAAATAGAATTATTTACTTGTAATTCTCTGAAAATAATATAGTAATGTAGTTAACTGTTAATGTAATCTTTAACCTGGTTCCATCTTCCCTAGTAGAAATGGAAAGTATATACTTTCTTTAACTTGTAGGGACAGAACAGTTGAGGCAGCCAAGATTCCTTAAAGTTAGGTGGGTATTGTTAAAGGTGGATGATGGTTTTACATTGGAACAGCCCAAGTAAGTATCAGTCAAAAGCATGTGACATCTGGGACCCTTGTTTCACTCAGTCCTTCCTTTTATCCTACACACAAAAAAAATCC
The DNA here is from genome assembly GCF_000455745.1 of Alligator sinensis. Lineage (NCBI taxonomy): Eukaryota > Metazoa > Chordata > Crocodylia > Alligatoridae > Alligator > Alligator sinensis. Next base: position 477 of record NW_005843361.1, on the reverse strand, counting down.
CTTGTCCTGTCCAGGTGCTTGTGCCTCTTGCCCTCAAAGCTGTCTTAGAGCACTCCCCATGTTACTCCCTTTTCCTTATTTAAGATTCTAATCCTGTGGAGGTTAGGACCTCAAAAATACAAGTTTATTATAATGCTTTCTTAAAATAGGATTACCATCTGTCCAGGGTTTCCCAGACACATCCTCTTTTTGGGTCCTACCATCTCTGCTTGGGTGTTTTTTTAAAATATCAGCAAATGTCCAGTATTTTGCTCTGCCTGGCTTTCCTGGCACTTTCTGGCGCGTCCTAGCAAGGAGCTGCTTGGGGCTTGGAGTGGGGACATCATGTGGGTCTGTGCGGAAGCCCTGGCAGCTGCAGGCATGTAAGTCATGTGTGTATGCGTGCATGTGTGTGTGTGTGTGTGTGTGAGCATGTATGTATGTATATGTGTGGGTGCACGTGCATGGGTGCCTGCCAGCACTGGGGCTGCAGCAGGG
>NW_005843360.1:181962-187180 GCF_000455745.1 Alligator sinensis | reverse complement strand
TTGTGACTGGGTACTGGATGCAGAATAACTACCTGAGATTTGGGGAATGGATCCAATGCACTTAAGGTGTCTACTACGGCCTGGATGGACAAGGGAAAAGGGGCATTTAAGGTGAAAGAGATGGCACTACAGGGACAGGCCTTCAAGAGATAATGGTCCTTGTCACCCAAGGATGGATAACATTTATCTTATCAGTGGAATTCCAAGAAAAGGAGTGGAAATGAGCATACTCTCAGTGAAGGTTTAAAGCGAGGACCTGAGGCAGTGGAAAGAGTATCACAGGTGACTGACAATGAAACTTTTTTCTGGGAGACAGAGTAATTCATCATCACCAGGGCAAAAAAGAATGATTTCCTGATAACTGTAGTTGCAACTGAGCAATTATCCCATCCGTTGGGAGGATCATACCAGGAGGGGAGATGAGTGCACAGGTTGGCAAGTACTACAAGGTTTAACACAAAGCTCCTGGCAGTCACGGATATGGACAAAGGAAGGCAGAAGGAGACACATTTCGCAGCATGTGAAAAGCCAGAATATAGAAATGGTCTATATGGTCTTTGTTGAGCTCAAGAAAACACTGAAGCACTTCCCTAAGAAAATCTTCTGGGGGAAACGGAGGGAAAAGAAAGCATCACAAAAGCAAACTGACCTAGTAAAAGCTAAGTACCTCAACCCTACGAACAAGTTAGAACAAGCCCCTGTTTTGGAGATCCTCTGGAAATGAAAACAGGTTTTTACTAGGTCCTGCAGCTAGCCCACTTCTTTTTACCACAATGATGGAGGGGCATCTGATCTAGAGAGATTTTAGCAAGAGCACAAGAAAACTTGAGAATGGCAGCGGGAACTTGAGAGCACAGGTCTTAACAAAAATACAGCAAATTCAGAGTCTCTGATCTATGGAGATGAAGATGTTAGGAAGGAATGCGGACAGAAGCTTCCATTGACCCCTCCGTAGAAGTACCTGGGTTACATCACGTGTATGTATGTCCCTACAGGAGGAGTTGAGGAACTGCATCATCCCCCTGTTGTAGCATCAGAGGCTGACAAGACTTTCTATTAATTTCTCCTGGATCTTAACGAGAGGTGAAAGGGGATTTAGATATCACAGAACCGAGCATGCTAGGATTGTTAAATGTGTTTGGAGAGGACACGCTAGGCCAGACCGGGAGGAAATCAGACTTATTCCCGAAGGAACAGCTTTTAGAGCATTTATGTACGATGAACTGGAGATGATATAAACATGCTGAAAAGGCAAAGGGAGATCATGTTGCCAAGAAACTGCTGCATCTAAAAGAACCAGGAGTTACATAAATGGGGAAGACACAAGTGAAGCTGGTTGGATCAAATGAAGGCAGACATATCAGTATGAAATGCAAGAGTGGTCTGATCACTGACAGGAGTGGGGAGGAGGTGGATTTAAACCTACAGGAAAAGTTCACAAGGATGAGACTGTTGATACAGGGAGTGACTGTAGAACTCGAGTGTTCACATAGCTCCAGGGAGAAGCAAGAACCAGATTTTTACCCAGGGAAATGAGGGCTTGGTAATTCTTCAGCATCTGGGCCTGGTAAAGCACCTTGTCTTCATCTTCCAGCAGCTCCCACTCCTTCCGTGTGAAATACACAGCCACATCCTCAAACACCTCCTGGAGCTGCAGTCAAAAGTGTTATGCCATCAGCATCTCCTGTTCCAGCTGTTTCCAGCCCCCACAGTCCTGTCTAGAATCACTCCGTACTGCAACTAATTGCAATCTTAGCCATGACAGGTAAGGGTGCACAATTCCCCAGTCTTCAGCTGAAATGCGATGTGGATGCAGGAGTTCATGTGTCGGCTGTAGCCTAGCTCATCGCGTTTTATATGCTTGGGCGTGCAGGCAGGGGATCATGGCCCTGCCCCAGCTTGTTCCAGAGGTAAAAGCCTGGTATGAAGCAGCGGCAGAGCTGCAATCCCCTGCCTGGAGCATGCAGACTACAGATCAAAGCTCTGCCCTGGCTCAGGAGCATGCTGCCCACATCGCAAGATCCCAGTGGCTCCTGAGCAGCCCCCTGCCCTGACTGTGTGGCTGGGGCTAGTCTCCATGGCAACCCCAGCCTAGAGCTTTCACAGCACAGCTGCTGGTCAGGTCTCCATGGAGACTGGCCCCAGCCATGTGGGCAGGGGCTGCTGACTGGATCAGCCATTTTGCCCTCCCCTGTGCTAAAGCCAGCTTGGTGGGTTGGCAGCCTCTATCACCACAGGCTTGAAGCTCTTCAGGTCTCTTGAATCTCCAAATTTTTTACAGCACCCCTGGCTCATACTGCACTCACCCCTACCGCGCAACCAACTGTACTCCCAAACCCAACTGAACCGGGTGCCCTGCTTACCTCCAAGCTGGCCTCTCGCTTTAGAGGCCTGCCCTGCCACTTCTGCACTTGGCCTGGCTCAGGTGTCAGGGAGCTCCTCTCCTCCAGTCTCCCTGAGGAAGTGTTCTGCAGCTCCACCTTTACAGGCCCCTTCTCAGGAGGCTGCTGCTCAGCTCTGCTCAGGGTCCCAGCACCTGTGGGGTGGGGAAGACAATGCACAGGTTAACTTGGTGTTGCTGGCACGGGGAATTCTCTGCTAGTCTCCTTGACTGGCTTCGGACTAAGGCAAATGGAGGCCTCAGTGTGTGGAAGAGGGGGAAGAAGGAAGTCTCAAAATCCCACAGCTCTTTCTAACAGAGCTCCACAGGCATGGGGTGAGAGATGAGGCCCAATAACTCTGATCCAGAGCGAGGTGGTTATCACAGCACTACATCAGAGCCTGCAGGGACATCACTCCCTGGAAAGAAGCTTGAGGGATGTTGGAGCTGTATCAGCAGCACAGGTTAAGGGCGAGGGAAGGGAAAAGCAAGGTCAGTCTTCTCAAGGGCATGTGAAATGATTCCAGGGCCGCTGGGAGATCAAGAACTGCTCATCTGTGGAGCACTGACCCCATCAAAACGTTCTGCAAGAGAGTTTTCTCCACTGAGGGATGGGGCCTCCTGCTGTTGGAAAGGGAAGAACCACCACTCCTCACTTGCTCCTGGGATAGGGACTTGTCTGGGGCACCACCCTGAGAAGCCTTCAACTACTGACAGGTCCCAGGTCCCCTTGGTTTCAGGGGACTCTGCAGCAGGACGCAGCCCTGGGTTAGTTGTACCAGAACCAGCAAGAGGCCACTGGGGAGTCTCATTTCCCTGTCACCTGCACCAGCCCGTTATCGGGCACAGAGGACTCATGGGGACATGAGAAAGGGGCCAGTGAACGTGGACTATTGGAACATGAATTATAAATCACTGATTGTGACCATGGCAGCATGACAAGGCCCAAGCAAGATAAAGCCTCTCTGTGCTGGGTGCTGCACACATGCTGTGAGAAAGATCAGGGACCCCCAGCCTGGGAGCTGCTCATTCACAGGGAACAAACCTGTCCCAGGCCAGCCATGTAATTACAAACTCTGAAGCCCAGTCATGGGCAGGGGCAGATATTCAAGCCTCTCCACCTGCATGCAGGGTAGAAACTCGGGCACCCAAACCCATGCAGAGCCCTCCATCCTATAACTCACCTGACTTCTGGTGGGGCAGGGGCTCTTCTCGGGGGACGTCAGGTGGCTTGTCCAGAGGCCAGGGGATTTTCATCTCTCCTGACTCTTCCAGAGGCCTGTCTGCACGATGGGCGTTTGGCTGCTCTGGCCAGGAATGACCAGGGTTCTGCAGTGTCCCAGTGGGCTGCATCTTGTCTGAGGACAGTTCCTCCACCTTCCCACTCTCTGTGACCTGGAGACCAGATCAACATATCACTGGGAGCCAGGTTCTGGGACAGACAGGGCTGGGAGGGAACATCCCCTAAGCACATGGAGACAGGGACAGGATCATCCATGGTCCAAGTGAAACGTTTTCACCTGCAGCTTCTTATCCTCCTCCTGCCCCACCTCAAACCCCTCAGCCAGAGTCACACTGCACCCCAACTCCTAGCTCTGCACCTCTTGGGGCAGGATGGCCAGGAACTGCTCCAGCACCACCAGCTCTAGGACCTACTCCAGTACTGGCACATCTTCCAGGTAACAGAGGCCCCTGAAGCATTGACACCAGGTTTCAGGCATGGGGAGCTTGTTCCCCTGTGCAAGTTGTGGGGTCTCTAAGGGAATCTCAGGCTCAGGAGGCGGCGCATGGTCTGCATCACCTCCTGCCCCTGCATCTCCTGACATTCAGCTGGCTCCTGCAGCTGCTGCTTTACTGCCTGCGGTACTGACCACCTTGGGAGCCTCCACTGGTCCCAACCTGGACGACAGGAGGGACTCATCCGGCCACCTCAGCTCCTGCCTGGAGGCCTCCCGGGTCCTGCTCCTCCAGCTGCACCTCAGGCTGCACCAGGGCTGCCAAGGGAAGGGCCACAGCTGCCACAGGCTCCAGCGCCGCAGCCACAGTCTCCAACAGGAGAGGCCTCACCCAGCCAGGGCCGGGGTTCTTGCTCTCCCTGCACTCACGCGCAGCACCTGCCGACAGTGTCCAGCCACCCAGGCCCTTGTGGAAAAGGAGACAGCACAGACTTCACCATGTGATGGGAGACCCAGGACTGTGACCCCAGCCCAGCCCTGAGGTCTGCCCAGCCCTGATGCCCCTGATTGTCCCCCACTCAGAGCAGCCTCAGGGTCCTTCTCGCTTCCCCTTCTGCTGACAGGCTGCGGAGACCGGGCTGGACACTCCAGAAACCCCCAAACACAGCTCCCTGCCCCCCAGGCTGACGCCAGCCCCTGGCCTCTGTCAGGCCCTGCAGCACCCACCTGACACCCAGGTCGGCCCAGGTCCCTCCAGTGCCCTCCCCCACACCATCCACAGGGGACACAGCTCCCCCCACAGAGCCCTGCACCTGGCCCCAGGGCCTCCCCAGACCACGGCCTGGTGGTATCAGCCTGGGCAGCGTCTCCCAACAGCTCCTCATGGTCCTGTCTCCCAGGGGCCCTCAAGTGCCCCCACAGCACCCATTCCCCACAACAGCATCTGGAGGGGGCACAGCTCCTCCTGCCCAGCCCCACAGCCCTGCCCACAATGCCCTGCACGTGCCCCAGGGCCTCTTCCCACACAGACCCCCACGGACACGGGGCAGGGCCCAGGTGAGACTCGGCTCCGGTCCCAGGACAAAACCCTGCCGACCCCTCCCCACTTTTCTCCAAGGGCCCCCACAGACTGCAGAGAAGGCAGCGCCAGCCCCCGCCCCCC
>NW_005843360.1:171248-181731 GCF_000455745.1 Alligator sinensis | reverse complement strand
GGAGGGCAGGTGAAGAGGTGGGTCATACGGCTGGGGCGCAGCCCAGAGTCCCCTGCCCGCCCCGGCCGCGTCCCCAAACCAGCTCCAGCGCAGAGTGGCTCGGCGCCGGGCTGCAGGCCGGGACCAGGTGCAGCGGCTCTCGCTCGGCCCCGCTGCGCAGACGCTCCTCCCCGCGCCAGGCCAGCGCGGAGCAGGCGCCACCGCCCCCAGGTGCGGCGCCACCTCGCCCTCCTGCCCCCAAGGTGCTCTGGGGTTTGCAGTGCGGGCTGTCTCCTCGCTTCCTCGTCCAGCTCCCGGGTGCCTCTGGGATTTGTAGTCCGGGGTCCGTCCCCGCCAGGCTGCTCCCCTTCTGGCACGCGCTCGTAGCACGTTTCCAGCGCACGCCGGGCGTTACGTTACACACCGCACACATCGCATTACACACTGCACACACTACTCGCATCTCTCCCCAGGGGCCCTCAGCTCCCTGAGCGTCCCCTTGCCCCGGGCCCTGCAGCTTCTGTGCCCGGGCCTCCCCCGTGCCTCAGTTTCCCCCGAGTCCTCCAGCCCCCCTTGCCGGCTTACCTCTGAGTCGTGCAACCTGTACCAGAGCGGGGGCTTGTCTGGGCCCAAGCAGGAGAGAGACTCAGGACATAACGTTGGTGCAAGGGAGACGCTGTCTGTGCCAGGATGACAGCCTTGTAGGCCGGCGGATTGAGATGGGACCGGAGGCAGGAGCGCGGGACGGGGAACCCCAAACAGCTTTACTCTAGGTGTGAGCAGCAGATCGAAAGCACAGCCCTTCCAGCCCCGCTGCTCTGGGACTCGAGCCTGCAGATGATGCCAAAAGGGCCTTTTGCAGCCTCCCCTGTCTCGGGAAGGAGGCTCCAGCAGAGCTGGGAAGCAAAGCCCAAGGCCCCGAGGAGAAGCACTGGGCAGCTAAGACTCAAGAAAGGGGATTTTGCTCCAAGCTTCAAACCCACAAATAAGGGGCAGCGAGGTGGGTATTTGGTACCCCCTATCCCCCACCAAGGCCAGGGCTGGGACTTTCTGTCCGCAGATGGTGGTGCAGTGCTGGATAGTGGCTGGCTCTGCCAAGGGTCTGTGCTGTTCCAGGCACAATGAGGCCAGTCCTAACTGAGCCTCTGGCTTCCCCAGAGTCCAGGGCTGATGACATCTGCTCTTCTTCCTAGATGGCAGTGACTGGCACCAGCTGAGTCCCAGGCTCTCGGCAGGTGTTGAGATGAGAGATCTGCTGCTGTATTAACTATCACTCTCTGATTCCAACCACGGAGCCAGTTCCCCAGCCGTCTGACTGTAAGGCTGTTGAGGCTGCTGTTCCCCAATTTTACCTTGGGGACACATGGGAGACCCAGTCAAAGGCCTTTTGGAAATCCAAATATATGACACTAGGAGGGTTGGGTCTGAATGAATTCAAGCCAGCAGAGCTGGATGAGCTCCATCCCAGGGTCCTGAAGGAACTGACAGAGGAGATTTTGGACCTGTTGGCAATGATCTCCATGGAGTCGTGGGAGACACAACAGGTACCAGAGAACTGGAAAAGGGCCAATGAAGTTCCCCTCTTTAACAAGGCAAGGATGAGGACCCGGGGAACTACAGACTGCTTAGCCTCACCTTAATACCTGGGAAATTAGTGGAGCTTATCAAGGAAAGCCTGGGGGAGGAAAGGCTGATTGCAAACTGGCAGCATGGTTTTATGAAAAGCAGATTGTGTCAGGCAAACCTGATCTCCTTCTTTCACAATGTAACTACTTGAGTAGATGTCGGGGATGCTGTGGATATCATGTGTAAGGACTTCAGCAAGGTTTTTGACAAGCTCCCATGTGACCTTCTCCTAAACAAATTGGAGAAATGGGGGCTTGGTAAAAATACCACAAGATGGATAGATAACTGGCTCAATAGCTGTAAGCAAAGGGTAATTCTTAATGGGTCTCTATCAGAACAGCAGGTTTTCAGTAGATTGCCACAGGGGTCTGTCCTGGTCCTGGGGCTGTTCAGTATGATTATTAATGATTTGGATGCTGGCATAGAAAGCTTCTTGAGCAAGTTTGTGGAGGAAACGTGGAAGGATTGTGAACACTTTGGAGGATGTGAGTGCAATTCTGAAGGATCTAAACAGATTGGAAAGTTGGGCTGCATCTGACAGGATGAAGTTGAATGCAGATAAATGCAAGGTGCTACACCTCAGAAGGAACAATCAAAAACACAAATACAAAATGGGGGACACCTGGCTGGATGGCAGTTCTATGGAAAAGGATCTGGGAGTCTTGGTAGATCACAGAGTCAATACAAGGCTTCAGTGTGATACAGCTGTACAAAAGGCCAATGCAGATTTGGGCTGCATCAATAGAAGCATTAAGTGCAAGATGTGGGAGGTGATAGTGCCTTTCTACTCAGCACTGGAATGGCCTCATCTGGATACTGTGTGTGGTTCTGGGCTCTATATTTTAAAAAGGACATGAGGAAGTTAGAGAGGGTCCAGAGGTGGGCAACAAAGATGGTTAAAGGCTTGGAAAGCAAGTCATATGAAGAGGTGGGCATGTTTGTGGAAAAGGCACTTTAATAGGGGATGTGGTAGCAGTCTGCAAATACCTGAAGGGCTGGAATGTAGAAGAGGGAAAGCATCTTTTCTATCTCACTGCAGAGAGGATGACACAGACCAATGGCTTGAAGTTGCAGCAAAGTAAATTTACATTGGATATCTGGAAAACCTTCTTCACTGTGAGAATAGCGAGGCAGTTAAATAGATGCCTAGGGAAGGTGCGCACTCTGCATCGCTGGAGATGTTCAAGAAGAGGTTGAAGAGCTATTGGTTAGGGATGATCTTGGTGTAGAGATGCCTATTTTCTACCATGAATATTCCCCAGGCTTCTAGGCTCTGTTGGATGCTGCCTCTCCCCCCACCACCTTTTTTTCTGCTATATGGATCAGAGAGGTTTTAAGCCTCCCCAGAGGCATTGGGTGTTGGCTAAAGTTAAGGCTGGGGACTTTAACTGGGGCTGGCCAATTCTCTGCTCAGGGTCAGACAAAATACCATATTTGGGGTCAGGAAAGAATTTTACCCCATGTTTAGATTGATATGGACTGTCGGGTTTTTGTCTTCCTCTGAAGCAGGAGCGGGGTCTGGCCATCTGCCATGGAGTTCTTCAGTATACAGTACGCTGACAACATTTTAGAGGAGGACATTGGCAGCCGTGTTTTCCCTGCTTTACCTCTGGAAGATCAAGGTGTCAGGTATACGTTGTATCAGGGTTAGGGACAGACTTATGTACAGTTCAGATGATGGTTGTATGGGATGTTTTGGATAGGGTTGATCCTGCCTCAGGCAGGGGGTTGGACTAGGTGACCTCTGGTGGTCTCTTCCAGCCTTACTCTATGACAACTCTTTGAGCGCTGCGGACTTGTTCATGATGCTAGGGATAGCCACCCTATTGACTATTCCTGCAACCCTTAACAATACCATTGTTAAATTAATCAAAATCTCAAACTGACTCCCGAAACTGCACGTACCGGAAGGCAGAGATCCTTGTGATGCACAGCAGTCATGCAGTACTCAAGACCCACGTGGGACAGCGACTTCCGGATTGGGCAGCCAAGATGATACTGGGGAATCATGCAATTCTGCCAGAAAGGGATAAAAGGCACTGAAGCGTGACCTCCAGTGGCGCCCTCTCATCCAGCACCCGACCTACCAAGACAAAGAGACAGAAGGACAAGCAGGCGACCCCCTTCTGAAGACATCACCTGGGAGGAAGGTGACCATCAATAGCAAATCCACAGGGCCTTGGATAGGTAGATATACTAACACCAGTGCTCTCAGAATCACTACAGCAGCTACTATACACTATGCTACACTCATTCAAACCCACGTATGTGTGTGCGCGCTAAGGTGACAAGTACCACTCATAACTAAGTTGCATTTATGATTTTATTGGTAACTTCACATCTCGTTCAATAAACTAAAATTTATGATGATCCCGATAGTTGGTCCTTTATAGCCAAGACTTTTAGTGCCAGTTTCTGGGGATGCAGATTGGCAACTAGGTTTTTGCCATCTGTAAAAACCTGTACTTTGCGCTCTGGTTCTTCAAAGTATTGCCACCACTTTCCAAAAGCCACTGATGCCCACATGTTGACAGGTCAAGATCTCAAGACTTCTTTTCTCCTGAGATACGTTTGCAGGAAAAGAAGATGCAGAGATGCAGGATTTGGTCTGGGGCCTGCCACTTGAAACCACCACACCTTTTACAGTGCTAGATGCATCTATTTCTTTCGTAGATGACAAGGTGTGATCTGGACAAGCTAGCAAAGAGGCAGGGGTGAAGGCCCATTTCAGATATTCAAAGGGTCCCTGGGCTGCCTCAGGCTAGTAAAACTGGAGGCTTTTCTTGGTTGGGTGGGGAGAGGGCTATCAATAGATAGCAGTAAACCTGACACTGGCTGCCAGATGTGGGAAGTGCAGCTGGGCTCGAAATCACCACCTCCAACTTCACCTTCCTCAGCAGGCCATTGGGTCTCCGGAATCTGAACCATGGGTGGAAGTGGAGGCCTGACCTCATCAGCAGGGTCTCAGCTGGACTCTCCCATGTTCCCAGTCACTTGCTGGAGCTGCTGTGGGAGAGAAGCAGACATTTGCCCTTTCTCTTGGCAGTAAATGAGGCTGGCTGCACCCCCACATGGGGCCTGACCCATTTTGGAGAGGGGGGCTTTAGTGGACATTGGTGCCTCCCTGTGCTCCTACTCAACCCTGCTCAGGGCCCTGACAACAAATGTGGGAACTGCATGTGGGAAGCAGACTTTGAAGTCAGGCCTTCTGAAGAGACATCAGGGGACCTTAACTGATCTGCACCCATGTTCCCCTCTTGGAAAGGGATGGTTCGGATTCAAGTTCTTTGACGTACACTCCCACACCTACACACATTGCCGCCAAACTCCACCATCCCTTAGAAATTCAACAACAGGCACATTCAACATTTGTCAAAAAAACTACCATTCCCTCCCTCCTTTCTGTGGCCACCTCCAACAACAAGACAAACCAGCCCTTCTGCCAAACACCTGAGGCTCATTCAAAAGTCACAAGTTTATTTTCTTAAACGCTGTAATATAGGGGCAAACTTATACACTGGAGGTTTCAGCAGACAGGACAGTTATGGAGATGAATGATTGTGCTCCTGCATCATAGAATCATGGAAAGTTAAAGTTATAAGGGACCTCAGGAGGTCATCTAGTCCAACCCCCTGCTCAAAGCAGGACCATCCCCAAATAGATCATCCCAGCCAAAGCTTTGTCTAGCCGGATCTGGAAAACCTGCAAGGATGGAGATTCCACCACCTCTCTGGGTAACCTGTTCCAGTGTTTTACTGCCCTCCTAGTGAGAATTATTCCCAATATCTAACCTAAACTGCCCTTCCTGCAACTTGAGACAGTTGCTCCTTGTTCTGTCATCTGCCACCACTGAGACCAGTCTAGCTCCATCCTTTCGTACCCCTCTTCCGGCACTTGAACGCTGCTGTTGAATCCCTCACCGGTCTTTTCTTCTCCAGACTAAAAAAGGCCAGTTCCCTCAGCCTGTCCTCAGAAGTCATGTCCCCCAGCCCCCTCAGCATTGATGTTGCCCCCCGCCAGACTCTCTCCAATTTCTCCACATCCTTTATGTAATGGGGGACCCAAAACTGGACACAGTACTCCAGATGTGGCCTCACCAGTGCTGAATAGAGGGGGATAATCACTTCCCTTGACCTGCAAGCTGTTAGACTCCTTGGCAACTAGGGCACACTGCTAGCTCATATTCAGCTGGTAGCCCATTGTAACCCCAAGGGCCTTTTCTGTGGGATGGGTTACTAACCGCTTGTAGTAGTTCTTACAGGACGCTCATGGAGCCAAAGGGCTTTGGCATTAGCAGGGAAGCCTCAGTATTCCCAAAGGGAGATTACAGCATGCTGCATTTCACCCAGAGGATGCTTTTATACTGTCCCCACCCAGAGAATGGCATAAAGGAAAGGAAGGTGCAGGGCCGGGGGCGAGGCAGAGGAGGGTAGCAGCTTATACTTGGGGGTGTAGTTCCGATGAGGGGCTGAGAAGCAAAACCTGAGAAACTGGGCTCATGGGGTGGCAGTAGCAGTTTCTTGCAGACCCCCATGGGTATGGGCAGGCCTGGGAGACAGGTGATGCCATGGGGAGGAAAGGCATAGTCAGAGTGGAAGGCAGGGAATGGTTCCCAAGCAATAAATGTCCTCCTTCCTACAACTAGAGAGCCTCTCATACAAGAAACCTCGGACCAGGTGGGAAGTCAAAGCTGGGAGTCTGCCAAAGAGAGTCCCTGGATCTTATATGAAGCCAGCTGTCTTGGGGAGGGCACCTATTGTGAAGGTACTTCTTCTCCTGCTAGGAGCACTGTCTGCTTTTAGAGAATGAGGGGAATGGCACAGGCTTCAAGGCTGATGCAGAAATCATCTCCTCACAGGTTCCCCCAGCATCTGGGCTGGTCTCTGCCTGAGGTGTTTCCTTTTAACCCCTCACCTGCATCTAACCTGGGAGGCCATCCCTGCTTCCCTGGTTGCAGACACTGGTAAGTGCTAAGCAGGTATGCATCCCCAAGCCCTTCCAGTACTGCTTACAGAGTTATGGACAATCCTGGAGAGGGATGCACTGGTGCTGGGCCAGTTTGGAGGAGTGGAGGAAGCACTTCCCACATTCTGAGCACTGATGTGGTTTCTTCTTTGTATGGATGAGCTGGTGCCGTGACAGGTCAAAAGATCGGGTGAAACTCTTTCCACATTCTGAGCATTGATGTGGCTTCTCTCTCATGTGGGTGAACCAGTGTTTGGTCAGGCTGGATGACAGGATGAAGCTCTTCCCACACTCAGAGCACTGATGTGGCTTCTCCCCTATGTGGATAAGCTGGTGCTGGACCAGATTGGAGGAACGGTTGAAGCTCTTCCCACACTCCAAGCACCGATGTGGCTTCTCCCCTGTATGGATAAGCTGGTGTTGGGCCAGGGTACAGGATCGGTTGAAGCTTTTCCCACACTCTGAGCATTGATGTGGCTTCTCCCCCGTATGGATGAGCTGGTGCTTGGTCAGTTGGCAGGACTGGGTGAAGCATTTCCCACACTCCAAGCACTGATGTGGCTTCTCACCTGTGTGGATGAGCTGGTGCCGGACCAGGGAGGAAGATAGGGTGAAGCTCTTCCCACACTCAGAGCACTGATACGGCTTCTCCCCCATGTGAACAAGCTGGTGCCGGGCCAGGTTAGAGGATCGTTTGAAGCTTTTCCCACACACCAAGCACTGATACGGTTTCTCCCCCATGTGGACGACCCAGTGCTGGATCAGGTAGGAGGACTGCGCAAAGCTCTTCCCACACTCAGAGCACTGATGTGGCTTTTCCCCCGTGTGAATAAGCTTGTGCTGGGACAAGGCAGAGGAGTGAGTGAAGCTCTTCCCACACTCTGAGCACTGATGGGGCTTCTGTCCTGTGTGAATAAGCTTGTGTTGACCCAGGGCAGAGGAGTGGGTAAAGCTCTTCCCACACACTGAGCACCGATGTGGCTTCTCCCCTGTATGGATAAGCTGGTGCTGGGCCAGGTAGGTGGATCGGGTGAAGCTTTTACCACACTCCGGGCAGTGATATGGTTTTTCCCCCTGGTGGACGAGCCAGTGCTTGGTCAGGTAGGAGGATTGTGCAAAGCTCTTCCCACACTCGGAGCACTGATGTGCCTTCTTCCCCATGTGGACAAGCTGGTGCAGACTCAGAGCGGAGGATCGGGTGAAGCTCTTCCCACATTCCAAGCACCGATGTGGCTTCTCCTCTGTGTGAATAAGCTTGTGCTGAGTGAGGCCGGAGGAGTGGGTAAAGCTTTTCCCACAGTCTGAGCACCTATGTGGCTTCTCCCCAGTGTGGATAAGTTGGTGTCGGACCAGGTAGGTGTATCGGGTGAAGTTTTTCCCACACTCCAAGCATTGATATGGTTTCTCCCCTGTGTGGACAAGCTGATGCCCAGCCGGGTTAGAGGATTGTTTGAAGTTTTTCTCTGCCCCTTCTCCACTCTCACACTCAACTGGAGATGGTACCTGGTTCTTCGCTATGTCCTCCTTCTGCTTTTGGGGCCTCCCCTGACTCTTGTACCATTGCTCCTTCTCAGGTCTCAGGTAATCCATCTCATCCAAATTCCCTGGGGAAGTTCGTACTGACTCTAGGTCTGCAGACCCTTCCGCAGGACGCTGCTCCTCAGCTCTGCTCAACAGCCAGGCACTTCCTGCATGGGGAAGAGAAACTCCAGATTAGTCCCTGCCCTGCTGGCAAAGGGCACGCACTGCTATTCCTTCTACTGGGATGGGCCTTAGAGCAGGCGTGGACCTTGGCACTTGTGTTCCCTCAAGAAAGCAAGGTCTTCCTGTCAAAACCCCAAGTGTTGGGGGTGAGGAAGGGGCAGGTCCCCATGCTGGGCTAATATTCCCTACTCAGTGGAGTTCAGAGCCAGGACTGAGTCTCTGGCCCTGTTGTCTGTATCCTGTTGTCCATCCCATGCCCCCATGGAGCTTTCCTCTGCTCACGGGTCCCAGGCAGCCTCCATGTCACAGCAGTCTTCAAAGGGTCTTAGGCCTTGGCATAAACCTGAACCTGGACTCTTTGCTGAGTCTCAGGCTTCGTGACACTCAAGGCCCCAGAGAAGAAACAAGAAGGGGGCAATTCTCATGCATACCATGGGGGATTCACTTCCCCCACAACCTGAAATCTTGTGAATCCCATCCATGCCATGGAGCCATTTAATGTAGCCTGAGACCATGCTGAAACTCTTCCTGGGTTCCAGGTCAACCTCAACAAAAGCAGCCAGAGAGAGCCTCAGCTTCTTTCTTGCCCAACAGGAATGGCTACACATAGCCTCTGTACACCATACTGATTTCAACTGGGGATTACAAATCCCATCATACCCTGGGAGAGCATGTTAGAGAGGTATGGCTACCTTGAGTTGGGGAATGAACTCTTACATTGCTGAGTTAAGAAACTTAAGATCATTGCAGCCCAGTGAAACCATATATGAGATGAAAAATCAAGACAGCAAACCTGGTTATCCCCTAACATTTGTCATTAGACAGAGAAGGGAACAGCTGCTTGTCTCCACATCACTGAATATCAGAGAGTGGGAACAACAACTTGCCTGGATGCATAACAGTAGGAGTGGGGAAAATACAGGCCACAGGACTGATCCAACCTGCGGAGGACTTCTGTCTGGCCTGCAGCAGGTTCCTGGGTTCTGCCTAGCCAAGGCATGGCCCAGCTGTGGCACGTCCTGCCACCATCTGGGCATGAAGTGAGGCAGGCGCAAATCTGTAGTACGGCTGTATTTCTAGGCAGTCTGAGCAGCAGCTACTCCATCCGACTGCCGCCATCCCCATGGTAGCAACAGCGCACACAGCCCTCACCCCATGACCCCGATGCCAGCTGCAGGCTCATCCATTCAGGTTGGGCAGCTGCAGCACAGGAGAGAAACTGTTGCTCAGCGTGGGGCAAAAGCAGCCCCTCCCACTCTTGTCGCTGGTGCTTCCAGGGCTGCCAAGTCTTCACCGCGGCACCGCCACTTCTGAGCTATCCCCATGGTAGCAACAGCGCACACAGCCCTCACCCCATGACCCCGATGCCAGCTGCAGGCTCATCCATTCAGGTTGGGCAGCTGCAGCACAGGAGAGAAACTGTTGCTCAGCGTGGGGCAAAAGCAGCCCCTCCCACTCTTGTCGCTGGTGCTTCCAGGGCTGCCAAGTCTTCACCGCGGCACCGCCACTTCTGAGCTGCCCATGGACCAGAGAGTCATAGTGGATGGGTCGGTATTGACCTGGAAGGGTGTGGGCAGTGGGGTCCTGCAGGGCTCGGTCCTTGGACCGATACTCTTCAATATCTTCATCAGCGACTTGGACAAGGGAGTGAAGTGTACTCTGTCCAAGTTTGCAGATGACACAAAACTGTGGGGGAAGTGGACACGCCGGAGGGCAGGGAACAACTACAAGCAGACCTGGACAGGTTGGACATATGGGCGGAAAACAACAGAATGCAGTTCAACAAGGAGAAATGCAAAGTGCTGCACCTAGGGAGGAAAAATGTCCAGCATACCTACTGCCTAGAGAATAACCTGCTGGGTGGCACGGAAGTGGAAAGGGATCTTGGAGTCCTAGTGGACTCCAAGATGAACATGAGTCGGCAGTGTGCCGAAGCCATCAGAAAAGCTAATGGCACTTTATCGTGCATCAGCAGATGCATGACAAACAGATCCAAGGAGGTGATACTTCCCCTCTATCGGGCGCTGGTCAGACCACAGTTGGAATACTGCTTGCAATTTTGGGCGCCGCACTTCAAGAGGGATGTGGATAACCTGGAGAGGGTCCAGAGAAGGGCCACTCGTATGGTTAAGGGCTTGCAGGCCAAACCCTATGAGGAGAGACTGGGGCACCTGGACCTCTTCAGCCTCCGCAAGAGAAGGTTGAGAGG
>NW_005843360.1:167668-171077 GCF_000455745.1 Alligator sinensis | reverse complement strand
GCCCCTTTTCCCTGCCTATGCAGGGGGTCCGACTCGATGATCTGTTGAGGTCCCTTCCGACCCTAGCATCTATGAATCTATGAATGGGGGCAGCCGTGGCAGCACAGAGCAGAAGCTCAGTAGCCCGACATGAGCTCCAGGTGGTTGCAACAGAAAGCGCCAGCAGTGGGACTGGGAGGGGCTGCTTTTAGCCTGTGCTGAGCGGAAGTTTCTCTCCCACGCTGCTACTGATGAGCCTAGGCCCCAGCGCCAGCTCCGGGCTTGCCCCTCTGGGCTGAGCAGCAGCAGCAGCAGGAAGAAACTGTTGCTCATTGTGAGCCAGAAGTGGTCTGTTTGCCTCACTGCTGCTAGGCAGTTTTTGGTGTGGCCACTTGGACCTCGCACCGTGCCAGGCTGCCCTGCAGCTCCGTCACCGCCACTGCTGGGCTGCCCTGCTTCGGCCTCACTGCTGCTGCTGATCAGCCCGGAGGGAAAAACCCAGAACTGGCATGGGGCATGTGAGGTTGGGGCTGCAAGAGCTGATCCCTGTTGCAACCACAGGGCTAGGAGCAGTAGCGGCAGCAGCTGGAAGGAGCTGCCCACGCTATGCTGCATGCCCAGGGGTGGTAGAATGCTACAAGGCCGGGCAGAGCGGGCATGGCCTGCGCTGGGGCTGCATGCTATTGGCAGGGGCAGGGGAGGCACCACAGGGCGCACGGGCTGTTGTGGGGTGAGGGCTCCCATGCCAACCCCACATACCCTCGAACCCACCCCTGCAAACCCCACAACCACAACTCCCACACACACAATCACACATGCCACAAATACCACACCTACACATACCCTCTCCCCAAATGCCCGCACACTCCACACATAGCCCACAGCTCCCCATACCCAGTCACACCCCCCCAGACTCCACATACATACACATACCCACACAGACTCCCGGCCACCCTCCCCATCCACACCTCCCACATACCCCCATACCCACACACACACATCCACACATAACCCAACACCACACAGCACCCTGGAATGGTGGCACAGGGCAGGCCTGCAGCTGGACGGCATGGAGCTTTACTGGCAGCAGTCGGGTGGAGGGGACAGCCACAGCTCACCTGGCAGCAGGTCCTCTGATCTTGAGATTTCTTCACGGTCCTCATCATCACAGACCCAGAGCTCCACCAGTCCTTCCTGGATGCTGCAGATTAGGGAAGGTGTGGGACCTCGATATCCTGTTTGGGCAGTTGTTAAAGAGCGTTTGTGACTGGGTACTGGATGCAGAATAACTACCTGAGATTTGGGGAATGGATCCAATGCACTTAAGGTGTCTACTACGGCCTGGATGGACAAGGGAAAAGGGGCATTTAAGGTGAAAGAGATGGCACTACAGGGACAGGCCTTCAAGAGATAATGGTCCTTGTCACCCAAGGATGGATAACATTTATCTTATCAGTGGAATTCCAAGAAAAGGAGTGGAAATGAGCATACTCTCAGTGAAGGTTTAAAGCGAGGACCTGAGGCAGTGGAAAGAGTATCACAGGTGACTGACAATGAAACTTTTTTCTGGGAGACAGAGTAATTCATCATCACCAGGGCAAAAAAGAATGATTTCCTGATAACTGTAGTTGCAACTGAGCAATTATCCCATCCGTTGGGAGGATCATACCAGGAGGGGAGATGAGTGCACAGGTTGGCAAGTACTACAAGGTTTAACACAAAGCTCCTGGCAGTCACGGATATGGACAAAGGAAGGCAGAAGGAGACACATTTCGCAGCATGTGAAAAGCCAGAATATAGAAATGGTCTATATGGTCTTTGTTGAGCTCAAGAAAACACTGAAGCACTTCCCTAAGAAAATCTTCTGGGGGAAACGGAGGGAAAAGAAAGCATCACAAAAGCAAACTGACCTAGTAAAAGCTAAGTACCTCAACCCTACGAACAAGTTAGAACAAGCCCCTGTTTTGGAGATCCTCTGGAAATGAAAACAGGTTTTTACTAGGTCCTGCAGCTAGCCCACTTCTTTTTACCACAATGATGGAGGGGCATCTGATCTAGAGAGATTTTAGCAAGAGCACAAGAAAACTTGAGAATGGCAGCGGGAACTTGAGAGCACAGGTCTTAACAAAAATACAGCAAATTCAGAGTCTCTGATCTATGGAGATGAAGATGTTAGGAAGGAATGCGGACAGAAGCTTCCATTGACCCCTCCGTAGAAGTACCTGGGTTACATCACGTGTATGTATGTCCCTACAGGAGGAGTTGAGGAACTGCATCATCCCCCTGTTGTAGCATCAGAGGCTGACAAGACTTTCTATTAATTTCTCCTGGATCTTAACGAGAGGTGAAAGGGGATTTAGATATCACAGAACCGAGCATGCTAGGATTGTTAAATGTGTTTGGAGAGGACACGCTAGGCCAGACCGGGAGGAAATCAGACTTATTCCCGAAGGAACAGCTTTTAGAGCATTTATGTACGATGAACTGGAGATGATATAAACATGCTGAAAAGGCAAAGGGAGATCATGTTGCCAAGAAACTGCTGCATCTAAAAGAACCAGGAGTTACATAAATGGGGAAGACACAAGTGAAGCTGGTTGGATCAAATGAAGGCAGACATATCAGTATGAAATGCAAGAGTGGTCTGATCACTGACAGGAGTGGGGAGGAGGTGGATTTAAACCTACAGGAAAAGTTCACAAGGATGAGACTGTTGATACAGGGAGTGACTGTAGAACTCGAGTGTTCACATAGCTCCAGGGAGAAGCAAGAACCAGATTTTTACCCAGGGAAATGAGGGCTTGGTAATTCTTCAGCATCTGGGCCTGGTAAAGCACCTTGTCTTCATCTTCCAGCAGCTCCCACTCCTTCCGTGTGAAATACACAGCCACATCCTCAAACACCTCCTGGAGCTGCAGTCAAAAGTGTTATGCCATCAGCATCTCCTGTTCCAGCTGTTTCCAGCCCCCACAGTCCTGTCTAGAATCACTCCGTACTGCAACTAATTGCAATCTTAGCCATGACAGGTAAGGGTGCACAATTCCCCAGTCTTCAGCTGAAATGCGATGTGGATGCAGGAGTTCATGTGTCGGCTGTAGCCTAGCTCATCGCGTTTTATATGCTTGGGCGTGCAGGCAGGGGATCATGGCCCTGCCCCAGCTTGTTCCAGAGGTAAAAGCCTGGTATGAAGCAGCGGCAGAGCTGCAATCCCCTGCCTGGAGCATGCAGACTACAGATCAAAGCTCTGCCCTGGCTCAGGAGCATGCTGCCCACATCGCAAGATCCCAGTGGCTCCTGAGCAGCCCCCTGCCCTGACTGTGTGGCTGGGGCTAGTCTCCATGGCAACCCCAGCCTAGAGCTTTCACAGCACAGCTGCTGGTCAGGTCTCCATGGAGACTGGCCCCAGCCATGTGGGCAGGGGCTGCTGGCT
>NW_005843360.1:162505-164197 GCF_000455745.1 Alligator sinensis | reverse complement strand
GGAGGGCAGGTGAAGAGGTGGGTCATACGGCTGGGGCGCAGCCCAGAGTCCCCTGCCCGCCCCGGCCGCGTCCCCAAACCAGCTCCAGCGCAGAGTGGCTCGGCGCCGGGCTGCAGGCCGGGACCAGGTGCAGCGGCTCTCGCTCGGCCCCGCTGCGCAGACGCTCCTCCCCGCGCCAGGCCAGCGCGGAGCAGGCGCCACCGCCCCCAGGTGCGGCGCCACCTCGCCCTCCTGCCCCCAAGGTGCTCTGGGGTTTGCAGTGCGGGCTGTCTCCTCGCTTCCTCGTCCAGCTCCCGGGTGCCTCTGGGATTTGTAGTCCGGGGTCCGTCCCCGCCAGGCTGCTCCCCTTCTGGCACGCGCTCGTAGCACGTTTCCAGCGCACGCCGGGCGTTACGTTACACACCGCACACATCGCATTACACACTGCACACACTACTCGCATCTCTCCCCAGGGGCCCTCAGCTCCCTGAGCGTCCCCTTGCCCCGGGCCCTGCAGCTTCTGTGCCCGGGCCTCCCCCGTGCCTCAGTTTCCCCCGAGTCCTCCAGCCCCCCTTGCCGGCTTACCTCTGAGTCGTGCAACCTGTACCAGAGCGGGGGCTTGTCTGGGCCCAAGCAGGAGAGAGACTCAGGACATAACGTTGGTGCAAGGGAGACGCTGTCTGTGCCAGGATGACAGCCTTGTAGGCCGGCGGATTGAGATGGGACCGGAGGCAGGAGCGCGGGACGGGGAACCCCAAACAGCTTTACTCTAGGTGTGAGCAGCAGATCGAAAGCACAGCCCTTCCAGCCCCGCTGCTCTGGGACTCGAGCCTGCAGATGATGCCAAAAGGGCCTTTTGCAGCCTCCCCTGTCTCGGGAAGGAGGCTCCAGCAGAGCTGGGAAGCAAAGCCCAAGGCCCCGAGGAGAAGCACTGGGCAGCTAAGACTCAAGAAAGGGGATTTTGCTCCAAGCTTCAAACCCACAAATAAGGGGCAGGCAGGGGGAACTGTCCTTGATCTGCTTACAGCTCTGCCAGTGTCTATCACTTGCAGACACTGCTGTGCCACAGGGAGCTCAGGCAGGACATGCTGCTGCCACAGGGGTAGACATGTCTGCTCCCAGGGTGGCTGTGTGGGCTCAGGCTCTGGCCTGTGTGCAGGCATCGCTGCCAGCTGGAGTGGCAGTGGGGAGAGAGGGCAGCTGAGGGGGTTGTGGGGGTCAAAGCCCCCTAGCCACAACCCTGTGGGTTGGTTCCAGCAGGAGCATTTGCCCAACCTGGTCCCCAGCCCCAGGCTTACCAATGAGTGTTACCCACAGCCAGCATTTCTTCTGCAGTGGAGTCCTCCCATTCTGGGGATCAGCTCTGGTCTCCGTAGGAGAAAGACACAGGATGAATGTTGCCTATGCAGACCTGGGAAGAGAACCCAGGCATCTGGCCCCCAGCTCCACATCCCCCTCCAAACCCGAGGCCCCCTGTTCACCAGGGAAGTTGATGCCCTTTGGTCCCTGGCAGCCCTGCTGTTTCATCAGGATGGCCTCATCCTGCTGGGATCTCTCCTCCTGCACAGGGGAAATCAGGGACGCTGGAGCTCCACCCCTGGACCCCAGGGCAGGTAAAATGGAGTTGTCTGAGTTTCCACCCCCTGCTGGACACCTACTGCCCCTCTCCCTTGAGACCCCACTTCCAGTCCCCTGCAGCCTAGAGACCCCCCA
>NW_005843360.1:136747-162293 GCF_000455745.1 Alligator sinensis | reverse complement strand
GGGGGGGGGGGTCTCAGGGGGTGCTGATGCTGCCAGCTCTCTGGGTCCCCCTGCACCTGGTGGTGTCTTGGGGTCCCCCCCCTGTACCCAGGACTGGGGTGGTCTCAGGGTCCCCCTGCACCTGCCTCTGGGATGGGGTCTCAGGTGCCCCCTGATGCTGGCTTTGATTGGGTCTCGGGGTCCCCCTTCACCTGGGTCTGCAGGGGGGGTCTTGGGGTCCCCCTGCATCCAGGATTGGGGGGTGTTGGGGTCCCCACTGCTGCCAGATTTGGTGACATCTTGGGATCCCAAGGCATCCGGCTCTGGGGGTGGGTTTCAGGGTCCATGGCACCCAGGGGTGTGTGCAGGGCGGGTCTCAGGATCCACAATGCTGCTGGCTCTGCGGTGGTCTGAGTCCCCCACACCCGGCTCTGTGAGGATCTCGGGGTTCTCGATGCTGCTGGCTCTGAAGGGTCCCAGGGACCGGGGGAGGTCTCAGGGTTCTCCATGCTGGTAGCTCTCTTGGGGTCTCAGGGTCCCCTGGCACCCAGGTCTGGGGGGGTTTGGGGTCCCCAGTGCTGCTGGCTCTCCAGAGGTCTGGGTTATGTAGGTAATATATATTACCTATAAGCCAATTTCCAAAAGCAAACCTTTAAATACCATTTCTAAGCCAACACAAGGTGTCAGTTGCAAAACTTGCTTTTTTGTGGTTCTTTGCTGCAAGAGCACTTGGGACCAAAGAGGAACAAAGCGGGTGAGATGGAAAGCAAGTGCCCAACTTTGTTGCTGGAAATACCTGCCCAGAGAGGGCAAGGAAAGCTCACCCTGGTGACAAGCGGGAGGGCTCCATGCAATTCTGCTTCACAGGGGCCTGTGGAGCGTGGGGTGGGGAATCAAAACCTGCCTTCCCAGACTGAGAATTCAACCTGGTCCATGGTGGTGGAAGTGCCACATGAACCTTCAGGGAGGAGTAGTTAGGAGGCAGAAGTGTGAGCCACTCAGTCATTAGCAAGCTCCCCGTCCATGGCAAGGAATGGTACAATTCCCACACTTCCAGCAGCTGTCTGTGGGCTCTGGTTCCCCCACAGGCAGGCTCTTCATCACCTGAGAAGTCCTCTCTGCAATGAATGGGCCACTGGATCTGTGTGGAAACTCCATGCATTCTGCATGTTCGAAATTCCCTCCTCATCACCAACCTCAATCTCCTCTACTACAGCTGGAGACTGGGGCTCATAGTCATGTCCTATCTCCATCCTCTCTCTAATAACTCTTCAGGGCCTGGAGGACTGAGATCTAATCTCCCTCAGTCTTCTCTTCTCTTGACTTAATTGCCCCAGCTCTTTCAGCCTATTCTCATCAATCTTGCTTCTCAGGCCCCTAAGCAGTTTTGCCACTTTCTACTCAACTTTTTCCAATGTGTCCATATCTTGCTACGTGTAGACTCAACCCAAAACTCAACCCACTGCCCCCATAAGGCTTCCCAAGTTCTGAATCAATTAAGAGAATTGCTTCCCTGGAAGTGATCTGTCGATGCTGATGTCTCTCTGTAGGATATTAATACTCTGGGGACATGGTAAAGCCCCTCCTCTTCTGACCAGTTCATTAGTTAAGATTCACCCACAACTGCCATTCTTGCCTCCTTGGCTCTGGTGGAATGTCTCTCCTACTGCATTCGAGGAACATAGGATTGGAGAACTTCTGGGCCAGACAGTCCAGGATCCTGCTGTGGTTCTTTGCATACCACTCCCACCTTCTCTCAAGAAATTTAGCCTTCCAAAATTGGGATGCACATCTTAAGTAGGGAGCACAGAGCATGGTGCAAAAAACAGAACAGATAATGGAACAGAAGTACAGGGCAAAAAGCAGAGAGCAGAGCAGTGCAACAGATGGGACAGGGAGTTTTGGGCAGGGGTCATAGGGCAGAAAGCAGCAAGGTAGGGTGTGGGCCTGGGGTGAGTCACCCTTGCCCCTACTTCTGACTCCTCCCCTTAGGCATTACCAGGGACATGCGCCTTGCTTGCCTACCCCATTCTACAGTAGTGGATGTGGCCTGATCAAGGCTGTTGCACCTTCAGGAGGAGGCTCTTTAGTCTGAATCAGAAAGGCAGCACGTACAGGAAACAGCGCATGTTTTATGGCCCTCAAAAGCACTGACACGCATCAAATGGTCCCTGCCTGTGGTCTGATCCTCCCCCCATCTCTGCTCTTTTCAGAGGCTGTCCAGTGAGCTAGCTCATCACCTGAGGAACAAGCAGGTCAGTAGGGCTAACAGGGTGTCACTGCCTCAAAGCTCAGGGGTGCCACAAGCACAGCAGCCTTTGGGGCTGCAAGGTGGGAGATCAGAGGGGACAGGGAGCACAGTGGCAGGTAGGGCAGGGAGCAGAAAACAGAAGAGAAGATCAAGCAGGGAACACAAGGCAGGGAGCAGCAAGCAGAGCAGCAGATAGGGCAGGGAGCACAGTGCAGGTTGTCAACAGGGGCTTACCACCCCCAGGAGACCTAAAGAAGTCCTGCCCCCAGGTGAATGTAAGAAGCAGATGCTTGGCTCCAGTCTAACTCCCTTCAGGAAGAAACAAGCTCAGGTTTGTATTTACTGTTCAACTTGATGGTCACAGACAGAGCAAGAATCACTGCCTACCACTGAAAGCCAAAGCCTCCAGTGAAAAGAGAGAGAAAGAGAGAAATAATAGGGGAATTTAACCATGTTGGGGAATGACCAGTGGCACAAGCTCCCAGAGGAAGTGGCCTGTGCTCTGGCTTTTCATAACTTGAGCTCCAGGCTTCCACTAGCACCACAAACCCCTATCTGAGCTCCTACTTTCCAGGCACTATCCTCCCTTCCTGGGCTGGAGGAATAAGTATGAGTCTAGCCCTAGAGGCCCATGGCTCCGTCCTGAACAAACCCGTCACAGACCAACACGGCTAGAACCAACACCCCCAGGTAGAAGGGGAGACCTGATCCTATTATAATTAACCCATCCATAAACATTTCCTTCTATCTGTAGAATCTTTCAACTCATGAGAATGTGGATTGGTGACAGTACCAGTGGGGTTGAAAATACCTTACCTTAGACCATTTCACTTACATAATCCAATTCATACAAAGCTGTCTGTCTTGAACTCATGCTTGCTTTTACAGTTTTATGTAACAGATTGAGGTGGAGTTGTTGCCTTAGCCAGTTTATATGACAACACTGCATTGACTGCAGGTTGCACAGATATACAGGAACCAACTTTAACTCAGGTACAGGCAGCACGGAGATCAGCACAAACTAACTGCCTGAATACCTATTTTCACAGGCAGGTTTTGCAGCTCCCAGTAAGCTCTGTGCTATTATACAAATCAGGGCAACTTGTAAGAGACAGCCAAATGCACATGTTCAAATACATAGTTTAGTGTCACCACCCAGTGGCCTTTCTATGAATCTTTCTCTCTGTTTAGCCATAAAATAGATAAGCCCTAGTAGTTAATTTAGTAAGTTTATGGTAATTTCTATTCAGTGTGCCATCTTGCAGAATTAAATTCAAAGTATATGCCCATATTGAATAAACTCAGCCATTCTCTTTTCTTTGGTAACCACAGTAGCTGAAAATTCACATGCCTCAGGGATTTCACTGCTCTCTCTCATGACCTTGGTCCTCTTTGCTCAGGCTTTTCTGTGTTTAAGTTTTTATGGTTAGGATACTGGCAGATATGTCTGCTATTGCACGCATCACTTAATCTTAGTTAGCATTGGCTTTCCACATTATTCTAGTGCCAGTAGTTGATTTTCCATGTGCCGCCCTTGAAATAGAAAACATTTTCAGGTTAACATTGTAGCTTTCACTATGTGAAGCAGTGTTAAGTTTGTGTCACTTCTGAGCCATCACAGAAAAACGCTAATAAGTACAGTTGGTTGAAAAGCATTTGTTAAAACAGTTTTCTGTCAGAAAATGCCATTTTCATTCAGGAGAAATTTTTCAGAAAATCCTATCATTCTGAACAAAATTTAATTTAGAAAAAGTGAAAGCAACACACTAACATTTTAGAACAAAAATAACTTTTTATTTTAAAGTGCCTTCATACTTTTAATATAAAAATATTTTTCAATGAAATATTTTAACTTGAGTGGTCATTTTTCAGAATCATACACACACACACACACATCTTTTCATTTCAATTTGGGTAAAAGAAAGGGGTCAAAATCTTGAATTTTTTTCACGAGATGGATAATCTACTTTCTGACCAATCGTTCCCATGAGCAGGTACTACTGTAACTATCCATACTCCTGCACAACAAAATGACACACTATGAAAACTGGCTGGATTTCATCAGAGAAAATGAAAAGGAAGAAAGGAAGAGTAACAGATTCTTTTCTGGAGAGGCAGTGTTTATTGCCTTTGCCCCAAGCGTTGGAGTGGCCTAATGTTCTGGGGCTGAACAGAAAACAGCCAGCACAGTTAAGGACTCCAAGAGAGCCTGCATGGCCAGGAACAACTGAAGCCTAAAAAGGCATGGAGAAAAGCAGTCGGGGAGAGGAAAAATAAAATCTTCTTTAATAAGTAGCTCTGTAGAGAAATTTGCCTACAAGCCAAGAACAGAAAAGTTGCAGGAAGGCAACAGATTCCATAGAAACCAACAGGGAGGGATAAAAGCATGCTTTTTCTCTGAAAGGGTCAGCATCATTTTAGCCTTTTAATTTACATCCCTTCCTTCTCCTGGCACCTAGAAAAACCTAGATTTTCTTGCCTGACACTGCTCTTTGGTCACAAACATGTTACTGTTGACTCTCCTTTCCTTCCACACCCCTTGCTTTCAACAAATCCTACACACCCTACACATCAGAGGAGTACACTACAAAATGACAGACTGGTAGAGTTGTCAGAGCCACTCTTCAGAGTGGGGCTCGAACAAAATGGTATTTGTAACAGAAAGCTGACATAACAGGGATGTTACACATGGGTTTATTGACTTGGGTGAAGAACAGCTACAGGATAACATCAGGTATTCATCAAGGGCTGGGGGCACATTCTGTATCTGGGGGCAGAGTGGACGTGATACATTCAAGGACTGCAAAGATTCAGGGGAATACTGCCTATGCATGTGTAGAGTCTAAGGAAAGGCTGCATGAAGAGGAGAGGTAGACAGGCACCCTTGACAATGAACAGGTAGACTTGGAGTCAGATGTATTGGGGCCCTGGGCAAAGAGAAAATGGAAGGCCCCCTCCCCTGTGAGAGCTGGACTCCAGCAGGGGAAGGGGCCCTTTGCCCTCCTGGCGCTGCCACTGCCAAGGGCAGGGCAGGCCTCTATGCCCCACAGGCAGTGTTGCCAGGTATAGCATAATTATTGTATTTATACAACAATTTCAACCTTTACACAACATACCATCAATAATAGTAAAGATGTTCAAAATATAGCATATGATCATTTTTTAGGCAACTAATTGATACAGCATAACCAAGTCATTCTAAGGAAATTTTAAGCAACTTTTGGTCTTGCTCGCAGTACTTTTTTATGAACGCTTCACCTTTGACCCAGTTCTCACTCACTCAGAGTTACAGTGAGCAATACAAAGTAAATAAGAAGACAACTAATTTGCATGCTTATTTGCATGGCTATTTGCATATTTTTCAGTGTACAATAGTTTTTCAGTGAATATGATAATTTTGAGCTTCAAATACGATGTGTGGGACCCCTGGGACAAAGGCAGCAGTGAGGAGAGCCCTAAGCCCGCAGCTGACAGTCCACAGGTGGCCTGCATCTGCCTTCACCCTGCTGGGCTCAGCTCCGACCCTGGCAGGGAGAGAGGGGCTGGGCATGTGCCACCCCACCCCCAGCCTGGCCGGGTCCACCCAGCCTCCCCCGGGGGAAGCATTGCCAGGTCTTAAATATGAAGTTATTATATTTGACACTCAAAGTTATCATATTTGTTGAAAACCTATTGTACACTGAAAAATTTTTAATATAATAAAAACCTTAGTCTGTCTGTCTGTAATGCTCCAGGCCAACTGTGCATGCACTGCCGACAGGCCATACACCAATTGATTGCGAGGGCCCAGAGCATTACAGACAGAAACGGCAAGGGATCCGCTGCACCCGCCCCCACAACAGCCAGCAGGGAGGGGGAGGCAGCAGGGAAGAGGGGAGGAAGGGAGGGAGAGAGGGAGGGGAGCAGGAAAGGGAAGGCGGGGATTCTGGTGGCAGTGCCCCCACCCACCGCTGCCACCACCCGGCCCTGACCACAGCTGGCAGAGAGGGGGAGGTGATGGGGAGGGGAGGGGAGGTGGGGCATGTTGTGTGCTGCTGGGTGTCGATAGCCACTGCCGCGTGCAAACTCCCCTCCCACCCTGTTCCTGGGAGCTGGCGGCAGCGTGGAGTAGAGCAGCCAGTGCAGCGGAGGGCGGGGGAGGTGCATGGGGCTGGAGATGGGAGGCAACACAGGGCTGGATGCAGAGCAGTGGCACCATGAGGTGCTGGGTGGTGGCACTCCGTCCCCGCCTACCTCCTCCCCCCCATCATTCATGACAGGCAACTTGCTAGTAAGTAAATACATGTGCAAATAAGTAGGCAAATAAGTACATAATAAGTCTTCTTCTTAATACTTTATATTGCTCACTGTAACTTGCCAGTGAGTGAGTGAGAACTGGATCAAAGTTGAAGCATTTATTTTGATACAAGAATTATCCTACACCTGGTAACACTGGGCCCAGGCACTGCAGGGAGGGGGCTCCCAGACATCTGGGGGCTCCCGATTGGCAGGGGTCCTGCTGGCCCACGAGTTAATCTGCCTATGCTTGGGGTAAAGGGTACACTGAGTTGATAGACAAGGATGGCAGTGGAAGATCTGGGAAGAGGAACTGGGGTCCAGAGCACAGGAGAAGTGGGAGGCAGGAAGATGATACACACACAAGCCAAGCTGCACAGGTTGAAAGTGAAGGTAAAGGGATGCCAGGGGTAAGTGTTGGTCCTCAACAGAACCAGATGCTGAGCTCTGAGACCACACTAGTATGGGTGCCCTCATCAGAAAGACTGTGCTTCCTGGTACTGTACAGGGTAGCAGTCATTATTAGTGTGTCTGTTGTTCTGGTCAGAGCTGTAGTACTGCTGCCCAGCCTAACGTTTGTGGCTGAAATGGCCTATTCCATACCCTTTGCCAATGCCACTACCTGCCACTACCTATGCAGGCCACTTGGATCAATTGATTCACACATCCCACTACAGACATACGGCATCTAGTTCCTCCATTCTAATTCTTCCATGTTCCAACACTGCCTGCAGTCCTCTCTAAACCCAGGTTTATAAACCCAGGTTCAGGTTGCACTAGCAGGCATTTACAAATATACTTCAACTCAGTAGGGTGTGTAACAGTGTGCTGTATCCTTTAAGGATAAACCTACGTTCTGCCCATTCCTATTCCAAGTTCTGGCCCAGAATAGAAAGATGCTGGTCAGATCAAGGGACATTGTGGTAGCTGGAGCTGTGACAGTGAGAAGGGCTGGAAGGGTTGCCAGGGTATAAGAACATTCAGCCTGACTGAGGCCTGAAGAGAATTACAAGTGGATGGCTGTTGAGTCGGCCCTGGCAAAGGGCCTACAAGGGATTTGCTTTTACTTCCCTTGTTTGCTTGCTATGGGGAAACAGATGGTGGAAGGACAATGGAGAAGGGGAAAAGTTTCATGTGGTAAAA
Source organism: Alligator sinensis (assembly GCF_000455745.1). Classification (NCBI taxonomy): domain Eukaryota; kingdom Metazoa; phylum Chordata; order Crocodylia; family Alligatoridae; genus Alligator; species Alligator sinensis. The sequence goes on along the minus strand of NW_005843360.1, from coordinate 154,645 downwards.
GACTGCTTAGAGGCTTAGACATGCTGTTTCCTGAGAAGAAAGAGGTTAGTGGAGGTAGTTAGCCATATTAGTCTGAAGTCAGGCAGAAGGCAGGGGAGATTTGCACCTTCTAGACTAACTAAAGCCAGAGATGTGTAAGCTTTCATAGGCAGCAGCTTACTCCATCAGGTGCTAAGAAGGGACCCTGGGAAGTTTAGGCATAGCAGAAGCTAAGGCAAAGGCCACACCTTGCATGAGACCAGGCTGCATTCCAAATCCTTATGTATGATAGGTGCAGGCTCGCTACTAGGGAGACAACGGAAATGTGCTATATGGGATGCTTGAAATCCCCTCTAAGCCACCAAGGCCTGAGGGGAACTATTCTTTGTATTATATTAATGCCAAGACTCCCCAGTTATAATCCCCCATTACACTGTACTGGATAATGTACAAATATGGACCATAAAGAAGGTTCCTTTCCCAAACACCTTACAATCTAAGGAAAGAGACCATCTGGTCATCCTTGTCCACATTCAGATGCTAGAAAGTAGAAACAGTCCTCCACAGAAATTGCCTTTGGAAGGTTCTCCAAGCCGTGCTCCACAGATAAACGTAAAAAAAAAAAAGAACAAATATTTTCAGGGTGTAGCATATGCAATATCTGATCAAATGTGTATTTTTACATATGTTCTACTCCTTATTCCACTCAACACTTTCCAGATGTCAGGATCAGTGAGGTTGCTGAGTGAAAATGTAAAGTTGCTCACTTGCTAGTTTATATTCTGGAAAATTGCATCTCCATTTATTCATCCCACCCATTTCAGAAGAACAGGAATCTAAAGTATAATTTAAAATTGATGGGGAGAGGGAAGCAGGCAATCTTATACAGCGTTACACCATTATTTAAATGCACCCTGTGGAGTTCATTGAGGAAAAGTTCATTTCAGAATTAGCATGTTTAAAGCTATTAATTATGAATTTAAAATTCAATATTAATTAGTAATTATGTTCCCTGGTAAGTATAGCTTATGCAGCCTTCAGTGGTGTAGCCAAACAGATGCATAACCAGTCTCAACAGCTCCTAGTTTCTGCAGAAAAGTTAGAGTTGGTAGAGAGAAAATAATTGAATCAGAAATCCAGACTTCTAAATGAAATGTTCCTGTTCAAGGACCGATTAGTTGTCAGCAGCGTATTCTGTAATTAACATGCCAGATAAATGTAACACAGCTACCTTGTTCTGTGGGCCCATGGAGGTCATTTTGTAAATGTGCCCATGTCTTTTCAGAGAGATGCCCATGATACTATTATACAAAAAGGGGCATGGAATGAAAGGGTGGGGGAGGGGGCCAGAAGCTGAGCATGGAAAGATTATTGTCTCCAAAGGCTTGGTTTGTGACAATAATATAAATACCAGTCTTATCTCAATAACACAAGCAGCTTTTCTTTCCTGAGTCTCGTGTTCTTAAAAATTTGCCCTATGGTGCTGTTCTTAGATGGCAGTAGCAGTTCATATTGCCAGTGCAAATCAGAAATGTCAGCATTTTAATCACTGTACACAAAAATCTTGTCTCCTCTTTAACGATCACTGTATGTCTGTGATACAAGAGCACAGGAATAATTTTATGACAGAAACACAGCTGCGCTTTGCCATGAAGGAGCTGGTGGCCATGCCTCTTAAGCATCCCTCACTCCTGTAGGATTCACCAGATAAAACATTGTAGAGTCGATACCTTATGTATGAGGGTCTTCCAGAGATTAAAGGAGTCATCATAGTCAGCAATTTAGCTTCCAGCCCCATCTCCACTGTGGAAAAAGAGAACCCCAGGCCTTAATTTCTGTTTAAGAAGTGCATTGTAAAAATTTTCCGTAACTCTGAGTAGGCCTATGAGGTCAATAGATCAAACCACATCTATGCCCTCTTGCAGCTTTCTGGTTCAAACCAGTTTTCTGTTTGACTTGTTATATCTTGCGTCATGTGACCTGAATTGAAACATATAAAAAGCTTGCTTTAACTGTCTGTGGGGGGGCTCAGTGTCCTCCCCTGCAGCTGCTTGTATAATAAAGAGTCTCTGACACTTCAAAACCAAACAACAAAGTGAAGGTTGTTTCTTCTGCACCACCTACCTCCTTCCTGCAACAGGGCCTGATCCTGAAAGTGTGCCACGCTTCACTGAAAGTAGAGGGTAATGCCACAGACTTACCCTGCTCCCCCTTCTGTATCCCTTTAGTGAAGTCCACCTGACTTTGTTCTCCTATTGCAAAAAAAGGGACAACTAGGGGTCTGTATCAGAAACATGCTGATAATATGCTTTTAGCACTGTGATGTTATTGTCTAGGCATATACCAGTTGCATATCCCTGTAGTTAGTCTACAAAGCTTAAAAGTTGCAAGATCCTAGAAAACACTGGTTCCCTTACCCCAAAATGGCTAGTTTTTGTTTTAATTTGTTGCTGAGTGGGAAGGGTGAAGAAGCTACTGTAGCACTGTAGTCTGCAGGGAGTCTTCCAAGCCAAAATAGGAGCCAGTTCTGTAGTTGTGGATTAGAACATGACTTTGTCTACTGAACATGGGTTTGACTACTTCTTTCAACTGTACTAAATAGCAACATATGTTAGGTAAGGTTCGCCTTTCACCTCTGAAAGCTTTGGAAATAAGGAACAATATCTGAAACATAATTTTCTCAATATCCCTTACAGATGCCGAAATGACCCCCCCGCCCCCAAAACTGAAAAACAAAAACAGGATAGAGGGGCAGAGGGAAAGTAAGACAAACAAGAACACAGTGATGCGAGTTTTTAAAAAGGGGTAATAACCCCCTCCCCCAACACACACACACATTTGGAATTAAGAATAATTTTTATAGCCTCTCTTGTAAAACGCAAGAAGTGAGCCAGAGGGCTCAGGGTCTGTATTAGGGAAAGCTCACCTTGGAGTAACTTGACAAAGAGGCTAGATGGGTGACTCAGAGTCAGAAGACTTTAAGTGGGAAAGCAAGCATATTGGAGCAGTTGAGAGGGGAAAAAAAGAAGAAAGAAAAAGAAGAGCCATAAACAGATGTTTAGGAAGTGGTTGTGATGGAAAAAACAAGAATTTTAGGTGGTATTTTGCAGGAAAAAGTGGAATTGATAGCTATGAATATTCAAAAGCAGTAACATGGTAACTAATTGATGCAAATATCAATGGTAGGAAAGTAGGTAATTATTAAACCAATCAAAGGTGGGGGCCCCAAAAGGAGAGGTGAAGTCAAGATAAGGCAACATAAGGGAAGGAAAGTGCTTCAGTGCAAATATGTGTTAGCAAAATGATATAAATCAGGGCTGTCCAACTTCAGTGCAGCGAGGGGTGGTACACTGTATATGACATATGCTGTAGAGCCAGGCTCCCAGGTCCATTCCCCCTGTCCCCCCCACATGGGCTACACAGGCGGCGTGGGCCCATAAGCCATATGCTAACACCTCTTGGCCTTCATGGGGCCTGTGGGACCACGAACTGAAGAGCCCTGATATAAAATAATATTTCCTGGCATAATGCCGACCACGAAAGGAAACGTCAGGATGGTGCTTATCTATTGATATAGGGAGACACCAAACCCGTCTCACTTGCTCCAAAAGTCTCTTCCCCATGGGACTGAGTAAATAACAGGGATGCTAATAGTCTTGTGTTGCTCCTGTCTCACCAGTAGGCCATATTTTTGTTGTCATTCTGTTCTGAATTACACCCTCTCTAACATACCAAGTAGCAGGAAGACAGATTATTGCAGGCTGAATTCTCATTGGCATGGGTAATTCAATTTATTAGGTTGCAATACTAACATCTGCATTGCCTTCAAGTAACAAGGACTCTTTTTCCTCAAGTTTCTGCTTTCGGGTCTAATCTTTCTGCCATAGAAATCATTTATGAGGCTTCCAGTAATACGTTGCCAAGTCAACTGTAAAACTTCCACTGACTTCTACAATAGCATGACTGGGCCTTTGCTGTCTCTATTCCCATAGCTCCCCTTTGGAGAGGTGCTCCTGGGAAAGGTAGGTTCCTCTTTGCAATTCAGGGTGTTTCTTTTTTACAGATTGATGATGACATTAGTGTTATACATCCTGTCTTGCTGATGTACTTGTCCTGATGGACTGATAAGAATATCCTGCAAGCTGTCCTTGCAAATACGTGGCACAATCACGTGCAGACTGAGACTGTCCTACTGTAAAAAGGATAGCTAAAAGCACAGCCAATGCTCTTTAATTTATGGACAAGGGGAAGTGATGACACCCTGCCTTGATTTAAAGGCTGTTTGACAGATTCCTGGAAATATGGAGGAGATTCTTCACATTCAACCCTGTTTCTGTTCTAACCAAACATACCTATATCAAACAGGACCAGTTTGGCTTTAGGTAAATAAAGTAGATGAATAAAGTTGCCAGCCTTTACAGTATTACCTATGATTCCTTACACTTACAATACTGAGAAGCCCACAACTAAAGCTACACATACTTTGGTGTGATCCCAGTATTTCTAATGTTTGCCAAATGGAACAGGGCGATATTTCTAAATGAAGATACTATTTATTTCTTAAGCTTCAATGAAAGAATTGCAAACCAGTAACCATTATTAAAACTAATTACTTGAGGCTGCTTAACAATATCCTCTTCAGTTATGATGAACACAGTGCTTATGAAGGTGAAGCACCTATAACACTGCCCACTGAGCTACATATAAGCTTCTTAACTTAAAATCCTTAGAGCTAACAAGGTTGTCCCTGTGTAAATGAGGACAGAATTTGCATATTTTTCTCTTACTAAAATGGGCTCCCCCCTGCTTTAACCAAGATACTGCATGAAGTTGGAACAGCAATCTTTAAAAAAAAAAACACATGGGTAAGAAAGCAAGCTATTTTGTGACAAATTCCTACAATGTAGGTCACCTTCCACTCTCTAGGAAGACCATTTGCTTTTCTAATAGGGTGGGTTTCTTAAAACCATATTGAGTAGATAAGCCTACAGCAAGCCTTCCTTTTAGTCTACTTATGAATGGTCCATCTGAGAGAAAAACAAATGTTGCTACAATGCAATTTGCTCTCCCTAATCATATCTCAGTGACGTTAACAGGGATACTTTGTGATCTGTTATGTACAGTACTTCATTTAGGAAGGGCTAGCACCTACTTGTACAGTTGCCAGTAATAGGTTGCCTCACCTCATGAAATAAAATCATTTCTCCTTTTCCCCTGGTGCTGTAATAGAATTTTTCCCTCAGCATGACATGAAACTAATCCTTTACTGTAGACAACTGCTTCTCATAAACATATGTAATATCCCACATTACATATAGTCATGTCTCCTCCACATCTTGCAGCCAAAAAAAATCTTCAAACACTGAACAGTTTTTAAATGCTGAGTGGGAAGCCTGCCTTTTTTTCCATGAGCTGTTAATGTTAAACTGTCCAGACCAAACCATCAGTGCAAAATTCCCCAGGCTAACAGCTCCATCACACCCATTCAGTGTCTCCTGTTCAGCACACAGCAAGACCTTGAGAAATATGACAATGCTTACCCGTCTCCACCCTGACATATTTGGCAAGGAAGTGTTTGTCCATGTTGCCAATAAGTGTTCAGCACTGTATGACAGGAAAATATGGTGGCACTTATATTTAAAGTATATTATGAAAAAAACCTGAGTAACTTTTAATATACTGGAGATCTTGGGAATGGGGATTTGTGAATTATAGAGCTTGCATCTTTATGACTTGAGTTTAACCTGGAGCAGATAAAGCAGTGGAACAGGAGAGGAGAGCTGGCAAAGGAAGCAAAACAACCTGATGTACCTGTTTAGCATTAATTGCATTCTGGTTACCCACTCATCTCTGTGCAGTTGCTCAAATTAATACCTTACAGTGGAAAGAAATCCCCGTTGTACATAAAGGAAAGTTAGTTTTGTATTTATATATCACTTCTCATACATATACTCAAAGGGCCAAATAGTGCATTTCCGAAAAGCCTTGAACTGGCTCTGTTCTGAAACACATGCAGTATGATACTCTGTTTTTTCTGTGTGGTTTTCCTCCAAACTAAAGAGAGGTATAGGTTCAAGGGTAAAGCCAGTAAGTTAGCAGTTCTGTTGATCCACTGTCCACCTTTGATCTTCTGAAGGAACAAGTGTGATTTTTGTATTGACTAGTATGCGGCAGCCACAAAAGCAGCTCCATCATTTTGTAAGAGAGAATTTTACACCTCTCAACCACCACATGGGTTTCATGGGGTTCAGGATTTGGCCCAAATGAATGAGGCCAGACATTTTCAAGTTTCCCTAGTTTAAGTGGGCTGCAAGGTAGCCAACTGTGAGTGATAAGCATCATATTCTGGTTGCATTACAATGCCCAGGATCTACATAAAGGGGGATTGGGTACAGTGTTGTCCTTTTTTCTGAATTTTACAATGTTAGTATTCATGTATATGTACCTAGTATTTCAGGAAAGATCTAATATATAAATGCAACTACCAAAAATCCCCAGATCAATACAAGGTTAGCTCAGTACTTAGTATAATAATGTGCTGCCTTCTTCAGCTGTCCCAAATTCAGGTGGTTTGAAACAGGAGGCACTGATGTCTTGCTAGGTGCTCTATCCATTAATACTTGGAAACATGCTTCATTTTGTGGGAAAAGGGAGATTAGCAGCAGTGGGAAACACAACTGTTTCTTCTAGTACCATAAGGTCTGATTACATCAGACGAGGAATTTTCAATATTTTTAAGTCTAGGAAAGAAGTACATTTTGGCATGCTCAGAAAGAGTTTCTCATGGTTTCTTCAAAGGCTTGTGTAGTTGGACTCATATGGGCCCCTGCACTTCAGAGACCGAACAAAGTGAAAATAATCCCACTAACTTCTTTCTCCCCAGAAAATTCAGAATGATTGACATAATTTTTTCTGTAGCAGGCGTACAAAAGGTTGGCCCAAGGTTTTTGTTAACAGTGGTTTGGACTATGTGGATTTGCCTTTTGCAAGTACAATGGCCATTACAAACTTATGCCAACAAAACCTGTACATCACAGTGTACAGTTGGTATGTGTGTGGGTGACAGATTTCCAGTTTAGTAGCATGCCATCATGCTAGTATGTTGTTACTCAGTGAATATTCCCATTGAAACATATGGGACTGTTCATACAGAAGGGTGAACGTAAGATGGCAGAGTCTGACCTTAAATTTACTTGAGAAAAACCAGGTAGCTTTTGAGAATTACCAGAACCATAAAGACCTATATAAAAATATAGCATCCAGGTGTCCTTATGACTGTCACACTCCCTTCTCAGCCTCCTCATCTTATTATTACTAATCATATTATTACTGAGCGCCAAAAGATGTTAGGCAATGCCAAGAAAAAAATGAAAGAGTTTGTTTTATTTGCTCTTTAAAGAGCTTTGACTGGTTTGTAGCACTGTTAAATAGCTACCAAAGAATATTTGTATAAATACAAGATCACTTTTTGTAATATTGCACTTACACTCAGCACTAGATCTATATAATGCTAGAAATAAATCAAGTTACAGTCTGAGTGAAAAAGTCACTGTTTATCATTCATTTTTTACTTCCACTACCATAAGGGTACTGACAATGCATTCTGTTTGTTGGTGCTTCCATTAAAAATTCATAAGCAATAGGTTGAAAGTACAAGTGAGGTTCATCAGAGATAAAATGCCTATCTTTAACAAAAATTAATTAAAATGTTGCAGGAAAGTGAACTCTCAAGATTCAAATAGCATAGGCAATAGGGCTCAACTGATGAGAAACAGAAAAGAAATGGCATACCTCTAAACTCTGTAGCATGTGCACTGCATTGTAACCATGATTTTTAAGAAGGGAGGGGTAACTTCTTTTAACCCTGTCTAGTTTCAGTCTATTACTCATCTCAGCAGTTTCAGAAGGAGCAACTAGCACCAGATAGCTACTTATTACTTTATTGGACAAGTAAATAAGAGAGGTGTCGTGAGACAACTAGGACACTGCTAAGTTCAGCTTCTAGCAAATGTTTCCTTAAATCAGCAAGATTTATAAACAAGCCTTGGATCACAAGTGCCAAGCAGTCTTTTACTAGAAAAGAAAAAAGCCTTCAAAAAGAATCAACCTCCACTCCCCACGTTTCTTTTTTGTGATCTATCCCCTGGAAATCTGCTCATTTTACCCTGATTCTATCAGTAATGTTTCTGCGTGGAACTACTTAGCACAACTGACAAGATATTTTGCATTTCTGATACTCTGCTTTACAGCAAGTGCCTTTCTCTTTTCTATTCTTTGCTTTGCTTTTTTAAAGTCTTATACATTATTCTACTCCTGAAAAAAATGTTCTACCAAACTGAGCACAAATACCATTTACAGTGATGCTATCTAGATTAAAATTATATGGATGATCAATCCATGTACTCATAGGCAGAACATGATCAACAAATAGATATTAAGAAATATTTTTCCCCTCTCAGAAAGTCTAGTATTGTATAATTCATGTGAACTGGGACATCACTTGCCTTTCTCTGATCTATCCAGAATTGGTCACAACAATACTACAGACAGGATTTTTGACAACGGATCATAGATTTCATAGACATTAGGGCTGGAAGCGACCTCGGAAGATCATCGAGTCCAGCCCCCTGCCCAAAGGGCAGGAAGTCAGCTGGGTTCATAGGATCCCAGCAAGATGAGCATCCAGTTTGCTCTTGAAGGTGTTCAATGTAGGCGCTTGAACCACCTCCGGTGGCAGGCTGTTCCAGACCTTGGGGGCTTGGACAGTAAAGAAATTCTTCCTTATGTCCAGCCTGAAACGGTCTTGTAGTAGTTTATGACCATTCAACCTAGTCGTCATCCCTTGGGGTGCTCTGGTGAATAAACGTTCTATTGCAGGATGGTTGTTATTATGAATACTAAGACCATGCATGACCTTGAAAATGCACCAAGGATTAAATTTGTGGATGAAAGTAGTCCTGTTGAACTCAACAGGGATAAATAGTGTTTGAAGCAGAAACTTTTTATTATACATTTTCAGAGAACCCGGAACAACAGGTTTGCTCTGACATAGTTGAAGCCTTTAGGCACTACTGCAACATAAACATTAAAAACAAATAATGCATTTACAGGACTCTACACCACCTTAGGAAGTTACAAATGATCAAAAACTACAGATTTTTGTAACTGCTATGTAGAAGTTTTGTCTTAGGAAAAACATAATACCGTTATAGCATCAACTGAGGAGGAACTGGCAGGTGGGGATGGGTCCCCATACCCTCTTGGCTCTGGGAGTGAGGAGCGCAGAGAAGCACTAGCAGCACAGCATGCAGAACTGGCAAGAGGTTTGCTACTGTGGTACTGCAAGGGGGAATTGTCACCTTGACATGCTTGTTAAGTGATCAAAAAAAGATCAGCTTTGGTGGCAAAAAAGGGGGTGACCTCCCCCACCATGGTAGCAAACCTCCAGCTGCTCCTCCACCATGTGCTGTCACCACTTCTTTGCCTTCCTTGCTGCCATAGATGTGGCCATAACAGGGAATGGAGGGGAGGGAATGGGAGGATGAGACACCATTCTGTTACCACTCCGTCCCCACTCCCCATTCAGCTGCCCATTGTTACCATACTGGATTTATGTAACTCCTCAGTAATTTTGGAATGCAAAAGAGTAACCGGATTTAAATTATATTTAAGTGAATTTAGAGCCTGTGCAAGATACCAATTAGAAAGCTACAGATCATGAATAAAAATGCCAGGTTATTCTGCTGACTCACCCTAACAGGCAGACTAGATGAGTGTTTTTATATCCAATGAAGGAGATGACTAGTCTCTTTGCCAAGAGATTTTCTAGGGGGTAGGAATAGAGGGTTCTAACTTGAGAACCTCATAAACAGCAAGATCTGACTAGGGTTCATATTTATTCTTAATGAACAATAAAGCAAAACTCTAGGCAGTAACACATTTGGATTTATTTTGCTAGAAGTAGTACTGTATGCTTGATCTTACTGGCCCACCATTGGACTACACCACTGTATGCAGGAAGCATCTTGAGTGACTAGGATAGTGGTTCTCAACCCGTTTAGACTCTGATCCCCACCCTTGAAAATGCCAGCTCTTAGCTTTCACTGATTTTTTGACTATGGAAAAATAGTAGAGCAAGTCTTCTGTTGCAGAGAACACAGAAAAACCACAGCAGGTCAGAATGTGTTTGATGCTATAGATTCCTGTTCACAATCTCTGGGTTTATTTTGTGAATCAGGTGTAGGCATTTGCATACCCAAGAGCGCTAATACTGCACAGCACCCAATGGCATCCTCAGTAAAAAAAAGCAAAAACCTCACGGCACTTCAGGGTGCCATAGCATTCTAGCTGAGAACCACTGGACTAGGAGGGTAGTTCTTTCCCCACACCAGTTCAAGTACAGTACTTGGTATCAAATGCTGGTGACAAAGATGAATCAGCCATCACATATGAATGCCTTTGGATTACTGCTGATTTGCTCTGGAATTCAAGTGGCAACGTAAGAATTAAAGCAATGGTATGGAACTCATCAGACCCCACAGACTGGATTGGGCCCACAGACTGGCATTGTGTGCCACATACAATGCACACACTGCCCCAGGCTCCTGTTCAGAGAACCCCAGACTTGCCTCATGTGCCACATGCAGTGCACAGGACTAGGACTCGGGCGGGTGCATGGTATGTGCAGGTCCAGTCCAAGACCAGGGGCAGCACTGCAGGCCAGATGATAAGGCCCCATGGCCATTATCTTTGGCACCCCTCAATTAAAAGATACATTGCTTGCTGTATTAGCTAAATAGAAATGAGTCAAATGTATCTTGTTGCTCCATAAATTATCAGGATGTAAATATGCATCAAAGTGATGACAATATAGAGTATACATATGCAAACATGTTTATGCATATTTTTATATATGAAAAAATACAAAGATGCTGGGTCAGATCTTTAGATGATGGAAATCAACATAGTACCACTGAGTTAAACTAGTGAAGTTCTTCTTGAAATGGTGCTTAACCCCAGAGCAGCATGTAACCTTCCTTTTGGGAAAGAACAAGTGTTAGTGCCTTTAACTTGCAACAGAAGAGATGTAGGACAGAAATTAGGAAAGCTTTCTATGGGTAACGACTAATGAAGAACCAGGATTACCAAGTTGTGTTATGGAATTTCCCTAACTAGAGATATTCAAGAACAAGTTAGAAAATCATCTGTCAGGAATAGCATAGGTGTAGCTGAATTGCCACTGGGCAGAAGAATGGAAAAAATCAGCAGTGCTCAACCTCTGGGCCATGTGGGCCAAATATGTGGCATGGGGGCAATCTGTGCCCCATGCCACTTATTTGTCTGTGAACCTATGCATCAGGTTCAAGTCCTGGCACCCCATGGTACCTCTGCCCAGCCCTGTATGCTGGGATCAGGGCTACAGGGCCCTGTAGCACCTCTGCCTGGCTCCACATAAGGGGATTGGGGTGCCATGGCCCCACACTGCCTCTGCCCAGCCCCACATGCCAGGATCAAGCTCCACACCGCCCTGCATGCACCAGCCCTGAATTGAGCTCCAGGCTGCACAACAGTGCATAGGGTCACAGCCCACATGGCTCCTGAATCTGTGGGGAGCCCTGCAGGCTGCATGATACTGTGTTGGGGGCTGATCTGGCCTGCAGGCTGGAGTTGAGCACCCCTGGACTAAATGCTCTCTCAAGGTCTTGTCTAGCCCTATCTTCTCTGATACAGTAATACTATCGAAAGTTGCAGCAAAGTAGGCTTGGATTGCATATCGGGAAAAAAAGTCTTTACTGTTAGAACAGTGAGGCAATCAACTCGACTGCCAGGGGACGTTGTACAATCTCCATCAAAGGTATTCAAGAACAGGCTGAACAAGCGCTGGTCAGGGATGATTTAGGTGCTATGCCTATGGTCTACTGTGGATATTTCCCATGCTTTTGGGCTTTACTGGTTGCCACATGGGGCCAGGAAGGAATTTTTCCCTCCTCTTGTTGCTACACATCATCGAAGGAGGAGGGGTTGTTTTGCTGTCCTCGGAAATCACTGGGTGTTGGTTGCAGCCAAGGCTGGGGCTTGGGACTGGGGTATGCCAGTGCTCCTGGTGAGACTTAAACCCAGAAGTTCCTGGCTAAAGAGTCTTGACCCTTGGCTCAGGGTCAGACCCATTGCTAAGTGGGATCAGACTGGTATGGGCTGTGAGGGGTTTTTCCTTCCTATGTAGTGGAGGGTATGTCCCTCTTCCTGGGATTTCTTGGGCATATTTTAACAACCCTCAGTGCAGCAGGCTGTTGGCTGCTGTGGCTCCCTGCCTTACCTGTGGCAGGTTAGGGTGTTATGTCTTGTGTTGTGTCAGGGTTGACTGTAGGTTTGCTAAGAGATTCGATAATGGATCTGTATAGGATGATTTGGATAGGGATGATCCTACCACTGGTAGAGGGTTGGACTAGATGACCTATGGAGGTCCCTTCCAGCCCTACTTTTCTATGATTCTGTGAAACAGTTTAAACTAAAGCAAAATGTAGTACTAACACGACATTCACTGCTATCATGCACTTTGCCTTTCTCCAGCTCTTTTTTTGCTTGTCTAGATTGAAACCTCTTCAGGGCCAAAGGCTGCCCCATTTTAGGTTTCTACAATGCCTGTTGACCTTAGGCACTACTATAACAAACAAGAAATAATGAATATAGTCCAGGACAGATATGACTCCATATTAAAACATTTTAGTTGCAGCCTCACTAGTGCTCATTAATTTAATTACATTAACAGTAGCCAGCTCAGAAAACATAGTTATGGCATATAATAAAAGTTCAGATTAATTTGTTCGCCAAATAAAGATAAATATTCCTAACTAACTGCATTTCCTAAAGTATTGTTCCTGTCTTTCTCTCTCTGGATTCCCAAGAGGTGTTTCCTTGGGATACCATTAATCTGGAGCATATGATCACAAAGGGCATGGAGCAGAACATCAGACAGAGAGCAAGTTGTCAGGCAGTAAGTGGATTTGCAAGGGTTTGGTTCCAGTTCTGTCCATCATAGTACTTTTATCTTTATGCAGATTCTAAGATTCTAAGCTGTGCTTTATTGTTTTACGTCTACAAGAGATAACTTCCTTGTCATTGACCTGGTGCTATTTAAATTGCTATATCCCATTTATTATAATTATACACAACTTTATACATGCATATACACAGAGACAGGACCTGATTTTCAGAAGGCTGAATGCTGTCAAATGTAGTTACATCGGATGCTCAGCATCTCTCAAAATCATGTCTATAGGCAAGATTTTCAAGTGGAAAAAAAAAAAAGAGTTCCAGGAAAGGGTTATTTCTATTTGGGAAGACAAATGAATGTATGCAAGCAAAGAATGGAGATCCCAACCTTGTTTAGTTCCAGTATGTACGGGTACATAATATACAATTAGATCAGTGGTTCTCAAATTTTTTGGGGTCCTTTTAAGTACCTCCATGATTCATGTTACAGATAAGGGATTATAAATTAGCTTTCAGCAACAGCAGAACAAATTAGTGCTACTTGATCCTGAGGCAGGCACTGCTGCTGCCTTAGCTGCTGATTCCTACCATGATGATTCACCCGCCACTACTGCTCTAAGGCTCTAGGTGGCTGACTCCAGTTAACGATAAGTAACTCACAGTCACTACAACCAGCTAAAAGAGATCATACTTCTTTTTCCTCTGTTTCCCCTTTCCCTCTCTTTCCTCATTCCTTCCTCTGACCACACCGTCTAGAAGTTTGCTGCATACACTAGTTTAAGCACCACTACTTAGGCAGAATACACAGCTACAAGACACCCCAATTTCCAGCAAGTGTTAGGTTGTTCAGTCGCTGTGCAGAGCACCTCATTGACCTTGTTATGCTCTTGTTATAATCAGACTTAGGTCTCCAGTCACATGCTTTGATCAATATAAACCACCCCTGGATGTTGTTCCTGATGCACCTATAGCTTTGCAACTCACAGTGAGATATAGTTGGGGTTAATAACCTTCCCTATTAAACTCTTACCTGTTGTGAGCATCCATTGCTCACTGAATCGCTCCATGCACTCCATTTGATACCAAGCTTGGCATGCTGGCAGCAGTCTTCCTGTTGGTTTCCCATCACCATAGGACAGAAATAAACATCCATTGCAGATTTTTGCCACATATAAGTTTCTAACTTTTCAAATCTTCTTTTGCTGGAACTGATTTTATCCAAGAGTTCCATGGAAAAGACCCTGTAGTTTAAAAGTGCATTTCTGAAGCATCAGTTCAGCATCAAAACTGACAAACTTATGATACATTTGACATTTGTCCTAGGCATTTTTCTGACAGGTTAGAAATTTAATCCTGTAAGGAAAAGCTGGAACACTTCCTCGAGTCAGCAGCCACAATGTAATTAGTTTTATACTACTACTCACAGGGCACATCTACATGTGTGATTAACGCACAAGAATAAACTCCACAGCTTATTGTTCTGGAGTTTATTCATGCACAGCACGTGGAGCCCAGTAGGAGCAGCCCAGGCTGGCAGGAAACCTGGGGCTGGGGGGTCAGCCTGCCAGCCCAGGGCTGCTCTGACAGGGCTCCACATACTGCAGAGGGGCTGGCTGGGGCCCCAGCTACCTGCTGACTAGCCCTACACTGAAGCACCCTTGTACCTCAGCCAGCCCCTCCACAGCATGTGGAGCTCCGTTGGAGCAGCACGGGGTTGACTGCTCCAATTGGGCTCCACGTGCTGCAGAGCAGTTGGCTGGGGCACAAGGGTGATTCAGTGTGGGGGCTGCCTGTCAGCTAGTCCTGCACTGACACACCCTGTGCCCCAGCCAGCCAGGACAGTGTCTACAAGTGTGCTGCTGTGCATGAAAAAACTGCAGCAAGTTAGGACTTGTATTTGCAAGTCCTAACCTGCTGCAGAGCTTATTAGTTTCATGTACACTAATAGGAGCACATGTGTAGGCACTGAGATGTTTGCTGTGCAGTTAATTAGGCAACTGCACAGTAAACATCTCAGGTACATGCACCCACAGTAACGTGATACTTTCTGTTTGAAAGGAAGCGTTGTGTTGCATCTTGTGGGAATACAAGATCACAGGAAAGTAGGGCTGGAAGGGACCCTCATCTAGTCCAGCCCTCTGCTCAAGGCAGGACCATCCCCAATTGAACCATCCTGGGCAAATTAAATGATTTGTGTTGTGGCGATGGGATGAGATTCTGTGAGAGTAATACAGTGGGCACAAGTCCAGGACCTACACAGCACTCCACATTTGCAGGTAGCAAAACAGTCACTTGTAGCTAAATCTGGTAACAAGGAGCTTGATAAAACCAAACTTTGTTAAACTAGCCAGTAGGGGCTTACAAGCAGCAAGTTCCAGCTGCACTGAAACTACTGACAGCAAAACCACAAGAACTTTGTAACACATCAGCTGCATCTTACTGAAAAGCCAGCAATATTCACCAGATCACCAGGTTAGCTAGGTGTTTGCTGCAACAGTTTCATGTGAAATTATCAGGACTTTTATTACCATTTTTTCCCCACCCTCTTTCCATAGATCTTCCTTTTAGCTGAGGCAACTACTTCCCATCAAAATGTAAGGGCATAGACTAGATTACTCATTTAATGCAAATCATATTACCCCTTTGAGTATCCACGGAGAAACTGACTCCCTGAAGTACAGTTGTAATCCTGTGCAAGATTGCACATGGCCCAGAAAAATTTAATCCCATCAAGAGAGCATTTAAATGTAAATCATGTATACACTTTCCATCCAACTGATTTACAAATGTTGTGAAAAGGTGCTGTGCTTCCTAAGTGTATTTTATGAGCACATTCTTATTTGCATGATTAATGCACATTAGTTTGTTACGATGACTTGTTGAAGATTAAGTCCTACACATAAGATAGCAGTCACATTTTTAAATTTAAACATCAGTGTTTTATTGCAAATGTGTCTAGCTGATGCTGTTTTCCAAACCAGGCAATCTCGCACTTGAAATTTTAGTGAGACAATTTAAAACTGATTTTGATTTTTGACTAGAGGGCCTCCTGAGGGTCCTTTCCAACTCTAATTTTCTATGGTTTCACAAATGTTGAGTGACTGCTATACAATTTCCATGTGAAATGATATTGTGTCTTAAACACTTTCCTGTTAGGGACAGGACTGAGAGTTATCTTACCCTCAACACAGATCTCATTCCCTGTCACTTCGGGGAACTCACTGAGCCTCACTGCTTCAGTTTCTCCATCTGCAAATCAGGATCCCCCACTTGTCTCAGAGGACATTGGGGAGATTAATTCATTAATGTCAGTAAAGCGCTTTACAGTTCTTAAGCACTAAGTATAACACTTAGAAAAACAGAGGTAAAATAACATGCAAGTATCTTTGCATGTGAACTGCTTGTTTGTTTTTATTTCTTAACCTGTATTTTTTTGAAGCAGTATCTGCAGCAGAGATGTGAGGGAGGGGAAGGGCAAGTTTAAAAGTTAGCCAGTCAAGCCAGAAGTTGGTTTGCATTTCCCGCTTAGTTAGAGATTAAGACTGGATGGGGCCTTCTGGATCACCAATTCTGCATTAACACGAAGTGTTCTCTGTGGTTCAGCTTTCCCCAGTATCACTTACAGAAAAGCAATTCCTGTAATGGGGTGGAGAGAGAGAGAGAGACAAAGAGAGAGAGACAGAGAATGCCATGTATGTACTGGCTTAAAGCAGGTAGGAGACCGCATTTCTGTAATGAAAGTTCAGGGTTTGAAAACAATCTAGAGAATGATCCTTGTTGGGCCAAGAGAGCATCATAAGCAGTCACACTACTTTCTACTGATCCTAGATTGTTCAGGCAGCATCAAAATGCTGAAGAGATTTTCCTGGCCAAGGATGTTGATTGTACGATTCCTGTACATAGACAGGGTATTAAAGGGAACTTCACTGTACTGCACCAAGTTTTCATAGAAATATAAAAGTTTAATAACTTTCAGGCACATCAAACAGTGGTTTCATAAATATATGGATATAGTCAGTCAACCACTTAGGGCTGCATTCCTTTTTTCTTTTTTTATAAACACACAGTAGAAGTAGATGCATCAAATGATCCTGTGCTGCACTTATTTCCAACTCCATTATAGCCATTTTCTTTGAATCCACAGCCCAGAGTGTTGCAATTCTGGAAAGGGAACATAAACCTTGATTTAGCACTTGGCAGCATCTCTGTTGTTGGTGCCAAATTGCAATGTCATCATTTGATTCCATACTCTTGGTTTTCCTTGCCTAATCCTGATACAGCATTCACTGTATTGGAGGCAAATGGGAGGATACGTGATTTTCCTATTAACTTGGTAAGGCATCAGGAGATGTAGAGAATAGTAGGGTGGGTGAAGTGATTTGCAATATGTAAGGCACGGAGCCCTTCACTCTTGTCTATCACTAGATGAGATCCAAAAAAAATGTTAGTGGCCAAAAGTTGATACCACCAGAAGGGGCTATTTGACTACTCATGTGACATGGGATAATGGTCTCACACTTATTTCAAGACCACCAATGTCTAAATCTAGGGTTAGGATTTGGTGGTCTTCAGCTTTTCAGACAGCTGAAGGTCTCAGAATAAACCTCAGCTTTCATTAAAAAAAATTCTGTGCCCTTTTTGTCATGAACTAAACATTTGGCTGGGAAGTTGTGAGGATTTTCACTTACTAATATTTGGGCAATGGCAAGCTGCAATATCTCTAATGTTTCCCCCTCTGGAGCTTCCATAGTGACCTCCAGAGAGAGGACTGGATGGCTAGAGATTGCAAAGTTGGTGTTCTTTGGTTCGGGTGGTTGTTAACTGTGAGGTAGGGAAAACAAGATGATGCTAGGGCCATCCTGAGAAAGAATGAATCCCAGTGAGAAAGATTTAAAATTGTAGGGAACTGACGAGCTCAGAAGGGAA
>NW_005843360.1:108329-136630 GCF_000455745.1 Alligator sinensis | reverse complement strand
AGATTTGAAAACCTCCTGTAAGTGGGTTGGTTGTGCCTGGTGCTGCAGAGGTTGGCTTTGCTCCCTGGGGTGTCTGCTGCTTCATAGGCTGGCTTTGCTCCCTTTGGAGCCCTTCAGCCAGTCCTCCTAACAGAAAGAATAGTCTTGGCACCAAACAAATGAATCACCCAGACTCTAATCTTTTCATAGGCGGAGGGGAAAAAAATTATTTGGGAGAGGGAGTAAGACAGAGCAAAAGGCTTCTCTGGGGGTTGCCCAATACAGGGAGGGGTTGGCAGCACACAGCATGGGGAGGGTATGGCAGATCCCACCATTGCACCCACCCCAGAAAACCATGGGTGGGGGGGGCATGTGCCCTCAGATCTCCATGGGAGGAGGTAGGCTGCAGCTGCGGGCTGCACCGGACGATTCCCAGTACGGGCACGGTTGGGCTGCACTGCACTTGGGGCGGGTGGTGGCTGGCAGGGCTGAAACCCATTTTTGGAAAAGGATGACAAATCCAGCACCTTGGACAGATACAAGGTTTACACACAATCTTGCTTTTCTGCAGAAACTTGGTAAAACTGACTGATTGACTGTGAAGATAATGAGCAAGTTACTGACAGGCCAATCATACAACTGTAGGGCTTAATTTCTATAACTGAAGCACAAGAAATCAACCCTTTTCCTCCAGTTAAATTTAAAAACTAAGCTATGGCTTTAGATGGGCTGTTTTTTTGTTGCTTTTCTTTCAGAAGACAGAGGTTAATGTGAAGCTTCAGATGAAAGCCTTGTACCTGACATCCTTTCTTCCTTTTAATGACAGACTGAATATGCTTTGCTGAATATGGAGCGGTCAAAACCCAGGACAATACAATACATTTTGAAAGGATTCCTTGACAAGAGTCTAAATAGGTTTTTGCATTGGTTGGATGAGGACAAAAAAATATAGTGATTAGGAGCTTTTGTCTTAATGAGGAACAGGAATGCAACCCAGAAGTGCAATTATCAGAGAAAGGGGGGGGGGGGGGGGAGGAGAGGGAAGCACACAAGTTAGAAGATGCAGAAGAAAAGCTGCTGAACAGAAATTCAAACATAAAATCAGATCAAGCCCCAGACTATCAGATGCTACCTGAAAGCAAGCACAAAAAGCATTGTGAACTTTTGAACTCAGGAAGATGGAAAATGGAAGAAGGCAGCAAATGTGCCATCACTTTAGAGTCTGATAGGATCAAGCGTTATCTCACTCATATCATCATGTGCTCTCAGTCCCATGCACAGTCCATGGGAACGTCAATCCTGGGAAGGAATCTTTCTGGCTTTATAAACACCTTTGGTCGGTTTGAAAGAGTCCACCTCCTCCATACACCCCCATCCACGGAATGGTGGCTTGGTGAGACAGAAGGCATCCAACCAAGCAAGGAAGAGACCTGGAAACTCATGTTCACCTTTTCTAAGTTTATCAAAGCGAGAGGCATTTGAATTTTCAAAAAGATTTGGTTTAGCTCTAAGGAGATCCATTAAGAACCATTTTGCTGGGGCTAGTCATTCTTTTCCCAGTGGAACTCTATATTTTGACAATTTAATTTCAACTAACACAGAACTTCCTTCTGTTGTCAACAATATTTAAGGAAAAATATATTCATGGGAAATGAGCAAAGCTTTTCACTTGTTAAACTTTTACCATAAGAAAAGTAATTTCCCCAATCATCCTTATATTCTATTTTCTCCCAAGCTTTTTTTGCTATTAAAAAAAATACAAACCCCTCCCCACATGAATCAAACACCATAACCAGTCACTTTTGAAAAATTCTAGCCTGTTACTAGTGCTTTGTGTATGTGCAGGTGTTAACTGATGAGTTTGGAGCCCTCAAAGCAGCTTTCATTTTCAGAATGTAGCAATATGTACCCTCCCCCTACCAACACACGTCTCCCTTTTTAAGGTACCTTGAGGTGAACAACTGGACAACCACTAGTCAGTCACATTTGAAAATCTTGGCCATAGGTATTTGTGCGAGGAACTCAAGACAAAACCTCCAGGGGCCAATGAAAGGCTCGTCCCATTGTCACAAGTGCAATACACACAATGCTACTCAATAAAGGAGGAATAGCTTTGCTTTACTGTGTTTTCATATTAGTGATAGATGAAAACAGATGAAAGCAGCCAGAGAAGGTACCCAAATATTCCTTTCTCAGTGTTTCATCTTGCAATAAGGATTTTTTCTTTTTTTCCTTCTCCAATAGTGGATTTTGACTCTGTTCCATTTTTGCTTCGTCCCCAAAAGGAAGTCCTTGGCTTCTACACAAACCTAAAAGAATTTACTGAACATTTGGCGAGTATCTTCTAAACACATTTTCAAATAAACTTGCTGAAAAAGAGAGAGTTCATGAAGGATAATTACAATGAAAGTTCAAGAAAATATAGAACAATGTGCTCCAAGACCTAGTGTTTGTTGTATTTTTCTGAGGCCCCTGACAGACATTATGCTTAAGATGTGATAAACTGGTTAATCATGTTTTAAGTAGTGACCTGGCCACATATTCAATCAATTAATGGAGTGATAAAATGCATAATAAGTCACAAAGCTATTATACAAGATATGTGTAATAACTTTGCAGCTGGTTTCTAGCATACCTTTAACTGAACATGTGGCCAGTGCTCCCAGCCTCTGGAGCACACTGAAACCCTTCAAGACTCCAATATCCTCCAGAGGCTAGAAGTGCCCATCAGCTGATTGAGTTCCCACCTGGAAGAGCATAGGGAGCCATGCTTGTTGGTGCAGGGTGAGCCTGGGTCATGATCCCAAGCTCCCCCTGCACCAGCAACATGGTGTGATGGGATCTGATGCTTGAACCCCACAATTTTGCCTCCTGCCTTTCCACACATGCATGACAGAAGATGTGATTGTTGGGATCTAGCATTGGATCCTATCGTACTTTTAATGTAACATCTGCCAGGGACCTGAGGGACACCTAGCACCTAATGGTAAAGTAAGAATATCCTTGAGTTTTGTTTTTTGTTCAGTTCCAGCTGCTCCATTTTTTCCCCTACAGCCATGTGGAAGAAACTAGTCTGAAAACACTGCACTATTTGGAAATATTCTGCAATATACCTGGTTCAGTCAGAAGCCTGACCTCAGTTTTGTATACAAATAACCAACTACTCTTAAGGAATAAGGCCATGAGACCATGAGAGAATCTGATACAACTAATGGTGACCAGAAGCAATACATTGCTAGGTATCCATGCCCAGTATAAAATAGTTAATAAGCTGTATGTTTTCACAATAATGTACATCTCTCTCCTACACATATGACTAATATCTATGTATTTTGAGCCAATCAACATTTGTCCCCTACTTTCTGAGCCACTGACATTGGGACTTTCTCACTCCTACCACCAGGTTCATATACTGTATATTAAAAATAATGAAAACTCTACTTAGGTTGTGATTGGAAGTGGGGAATCCTTACCTTCACATCAATACAGGACCTGATTTTTTCTAAATCTCTGACTCGGGTGGCATATGCAGAGTGCACTTCTTTAGTGAAGAAATTCTTCACTAGGGTAAGATACATAACTCCCTTGCTGCTTCATTACACGTGAGCGAGCAACGCATCAGTCCCAAACCTAATGCCAAAAGTAACATTTAAACCTTCATTTTCTTTTCACATTTCCCCTTTTGCCCTTTGGCTTTGGTTACACTGTTGTGTCAGCTAAGCTTATTTAAAACAAAGTATGACTAGCCATTGGGTTTGTTGCTGGTGGAAACAGATGCTTTTCTCTAAAAGTAGGTGGCCAGTGTAAAATGTCACACTGGGTTATTTTTTTAGGTGCTTTCCATTTTTGATGTAATGTTTTGTTCTCCACAAACTTTTATTAGGAGGCTTTATAATTGGATTCTAGCTATCCTAATATCTGTTATTGACCTTTTTTTTTTGGTCTCAAGGGTAAAAAAATTCTTTTCTGAGATAAGCCATTTTATTTCAATTTCAGATCAAAATCAGCCTTTAAAGCTGAATTGTGAAGTTGAACAGATTTAACAGAAATGTCAAGGACAAGGAAAGATGGAGCAACGCAAACTATAAAACAAAAATGGGATTTTGCTTTTACACCATGACCAGTTGAACCCATCTTTTTTATCCAATAAGATTTTCCTATTGCAGCACTAAGACTTCAGATGAAAAATGGAAGCCTGAACAATGTGCAATTTAAAAATTATTTTAATCTCCAAGGTCCACCCAGACAGGCAGCTTGTAACCTTCCACCTACGGAGACATAACTTGTTCAGTTACACAGCTCTGCATTTACTTGAGAAGTTCCTTAAAGTAATAAAATTTCCCTCAGTTTCTTCCCCTCTGCCCCCCCACTCCATTTCCTTGTCTTGTTTTTTTTCTTGTTTTTTTTCTTCTTACTTTTGAGGAGAGGGAAAGGACAAAAATACTGCACACTGACCGTGTCTAAACGTGCGCTTTACTGCGAGTTGATTAATTAGCTCTGCAGTAAAGTGTCACCATCTATACATACACCTGTATTAGGGTGTAGTAAATTAACTCCGCTGTAGGATAGTATTGTCCGAGACAAGCACTATCTTACAGCAGAGTAGCCAAGTGCGCTAAAATGCATATGTAGATGGTGACCGGGGTTGGCTGTGGTATGAGTGTGCTACAGTGTGGGGGCTTCCTGTTGGGTTAGCCCCACATTGTAGCACCCTCATGCCCCAGCCACTCCCTCTGCAACATGTTGAGCTGGGGTAGAGCAGCCCCAGGCTGGAAAGCTGACCCCTGGGTTAATGTGCTAGTTATACTTAGGGTCCCACATCCTGCAAGATGATCTGCACAGGGGAATCCCCACTGAAGACAACACAGTCTGACAATGGTGGAGGAGTCTCATCTGCGTGGATCAGCTCACAGGATCAGGGCCTAGAAGGAAAAGTGACAAATTACCAAACAAAGCAACTAAAAGGAAACATATTAAATATATGCATCTCTTTGTAGAATTGGTTAGTCAGCCAAATCAGAAAAAAAACCATGGGTCTTCCATTTAAATGTCAGATACCCTATACAGTAACAGACCTGAAAGCAAATGTTACATGACTGTTCCTGCTTTTCAATAAGCACAAATGCAAACAAATGTTATATACAGAAAGTCACTTACAACAGTTAAAATGAACTAAAAGCATAAATGAAGTTCTAATAGATGATGCTTCCACACAGCCAAAGCTATTTTATTTTACAACAAGATGTGTCTTTTGCATTAATCATTTTCTGAAAGCTCAGTAAAAACAGCCATGAACTATTTAAGCAAATTTAAGAGAAAACTTACAATGTAATATTTGCATAGCACTGTAAATCTGTGCACTAGTTTGGGACAGTTTTTCAGAAATGATAGTAGGAGAGATTGTTTTACTACTAACTTTTAACAGATTTAAGTGCAGCTTTTCTGAATCGCATAAAATTGCGCGTAGGAAATAACTGTAAAAAATGTACAAAAATATATACACATGCACAGTAAATTTGTACCCTGTATACAGTTTTATTACTCAGTTGTTTTGGCTAATAATGATGTCTGGAAGTTAACAAAAATAAATCACAGGTTTGTAACAATCAATTAGGTTAATGATGGTTAGCTTTCTCAAAGAATTTTTTTTCATTAAAGCTACAGTACTTGCTGGTGATCTTTATGACTAACATGCCAGTTTACAGTACCTTACTGGCTTTCAAGCAAGTAGCATTCAGATGTCACAACTCACAGTTCTGAGACAGCAGAAGCAAGGAATATATTGGGTACAGCATGTGTGTGTGTGTGGGCATGTGCATGTGTGTGCGTGCGTGTGGAAAACAAATGAAAGCTGAGAAACAATTTCGTGCTTCTAAAAATACAATTAAACAAAGACCCCCAAATTAGACATTAATTTAAAAAGAAGGTTCATAAATTAAGTTAAAATTGCTCTTTCTTAAAAATATATCTTGACAGAAAATTTATAAATGAAATGAGACAAATAAGATTGAAAAGTTGTAGCGTTCTCCTCCTCAAGGGACATTGACCACCTGAATTTTTTTTTAATTGATTTTTAAAATTCCAGTCTCTGACAGTCCCTGTTAAATCATATGTCCTGATTCTTTAGCATATTCCCTTTAAAAAAAAAGGTAATTTTGTTTTTACTACTTTACTGTTTCTAAGGATCTTTTCAGCAAAGGACAATTGACTATACAAAGTGCTCTCCAAAGTCAAAGTTAAACTAGGAACTGTTTTGCTAACTTTCCCTCAGTAGTAGAGCTGAGGTGTTACATGTACTTCATGTTTAAAAAGTTATACCTACAGGTGTGATTTTCAAAGTTGTGTTCCTTAAATTCAAAACCAGAGGTCAGCAAAAACCGAGCTGTGACATGCTGGTTTATGGACAGCAATTCACTATCTTGCCAGAGGATTCCTTATGATACAAATGACCAGATTCCAAGAGATGCATCTTCTAATGGCTGGCAAACATTGCACAGGATCTGCCACTGTCAGGCTTTCAGAAATCCCAAAATATGGTGGCAGGCAGAAAAGCTATTTGACTCAGATGTGAAATGAACTGGTGCACAGAGTGTTGAGAAAGTCAAGAAAATACGAACCTAGATTCCAAGACCAGCATCTAACTATGCTAAGGGGACAGACACTTTTTGGGAACAAATTTTGATCCTGGTCACATCAGTGTATCAAGTTTCTCTACTGATTGCAGTGGAATTATTGAACATTAATTCTGACACAACAATGATGAGAATTTGGTCCTTTACATGCCTACAAAACTAACTCTGTTTTCCAAACTTTCTGTCAGTTGTTCCAGTTTCCCAGATGAATAATTCAGTGATACCAGTCAGTGCCCTTCATTCTTCAGCTCCAACCCTTAACATGGCCTTTATGAGCTTCAAAGCCCAGCGTCATACAGCACCAGGGCTTGGAGCAGTCCAAGCTCCATCATGGGTTAGAGAAACTAGCAAATGAACAGGAAGGGAGCAGCTGTGGCACACTGAGCACAAAGTTAGTATTAAAGTCAAGTGGATGAGCCTATACTAAAAGCCACAACCCAGAACTAGTAAAACAGCTACTGGTTCCCAACAGTTGCTAAACTAGGTACATCTACATGCGACTCTTAATGTGATGCAATAAACTCAGGTGCAGTTTACATATGCATCTGGAACTGCAGCACACTGAGCCAGGGAACAGCAGCCTGCCAGTCCAGGGCTGCTCCTGCCTAGCTCAACATGGCTGCAGAGGGGCTGGCTGGAGCACAAGGGTGGTACAGCGCAGGGCTAGCTGGCAGGCAGCCCTGCAATGTAGCACCCTCGTACCCCAGCCAGCCCCAGTCACCATCTACATGTGCACTGCAGTGGAGTAAATAACTCCACCATAGAGCAGTACTTGTTTCAGGCAGTACTATCTTATGGCAGAATTAATTAGTTTGCTCTGGCTTAATAGCACCACTCATGTAGATGGTGATGCTTTACTGCGGGGCTAATTAGGCAACTCCACAGTAAGTATCTCATGTAGATGCGCTCACTGTGTGTGCATCCAAACCCCAAAGGGAAATGCACTGCTAACAAGAGAAGGCCATGATTCAATTTGCACATTTAAATTGGCCTATTTATTTAAATGACAATTATTTGGGACAAAACTATTTTGGATGCGTTTGACACGCATCTGGCTAAGAGACAGCAAACGACGCAGGTATTTTATTACCTGACTTCTTGGAACAACTCAAAGCATTCTGACCAATTTGAACTCAGCATAAAAACGACCATTTATTAAGCAAAAATGCCTAAAGTCAAAACAGAAAGCTTTTTGGATACTCCCCACCAGGGACTGCCCCCTCAACTACAAGAAATCCACACTCTTGGTCTGTTGGTTAATGATACCCACACCAAGTAATAACAAACTAATGCCCTCATATTAGTCTAGCTCATGTCAGAAGGATCAGGTACTAAATAATGATAGACTTATGTGAACAGTCTTCTTAAATGACATGCTTTCCTGCAACAGGCCTGTGCTCTGTATCAGTGATGTTGAGTTATGAACATACTTAAGACTCAAACATACACTATTTCATACCTATCAAACTTGCTAAACAATCCTGAGGGACAGGAAGACAAAAATTCACAGCTACTCATAGTAACTTTTTACAAGAAAATGTGCTGAAATGCAACAGGCATTTTGGAAAGCCCCTGAATTTGACAGGAGGCATCAGAATAGAGCTGTTGACTTAGCAAACTTGTATAAATTGGGAGATGGAGACAAGATGACCAACAGAAATTAATATAACTGAATGTCAGGTTGCAGCTGTTCACTTTTTCCATGAATGCTACACAACTAGGAAAAGGCATATAAGCCCATTCATTAACCACAATTAAGTTTAGAGCCCTTCAAGGTAGTTTAGAGCAGAACAAAGACATTGTCTACGCTCTTTGTGCCTGAGAGAAACACTTGACTCAGTGGGACACAAAGCCAGTTGCAAGAGCAGTCTATTGACCACAGTTGGCCCATGGTCAGCAAGAGAGAATCTTGAGAAGGCTGCCAAGAGGGTCAGCATCATGCCATCCCTTAACAGCACTTGAAAACGTGAGAGGACGTGACTTCCCCTTGCATGCCCAATGATAGGAGGCTGTCATAGCCCAGCATCTGAGATCTGTCCACATTTTGTTAAACTATGTGTCTTTTGAATTATGACTAAGCTCCAAAAAAGTCAGCATAGAAAAAGCTCCACTGAGCCTTCATGTTAATAACTGGAGAATTTGAAATTTAGTCAAAAAGTGCAAACAGCAATTACAGCTTTAAATGATGAATAGGGTAGGGGGGGAAAGACTTTCAGATTCCTAAATGTAATTACAGTGTGGACCTCATGGGTGCAAATCAAAGACAAAAAATTTCATGATATATTTTTGTTTATTATTGCTCTCAGAGGGCTTGGTAGTCAAATATACAAGCTATATTCTATTAAACCAGAAGAGTGTAAGATATAAAATCTATGCTCACTTTTCCAATTCAAGCCACCTGCTACTCTTCATTAGACACATTTACTGCAGCTATTTCCAATCATGTTAATTTATACACATTCTGTATATTTAGATATAGATATATAAAAAACTTACTTGAAGAAACGAAGGAAGTTCAATGAAAGATTAGGTTTTTTGCATGATTTTGTGACCTGCTCTGTGCACTGTTGTACATTTCAGATTTCCAAATTGTTACCGATATGTCTGCTTAGAAGACCCAAAATTTTGTAAACAATAATATTTTTTATTATACTTTCAAAACAAATGCATGGCCAATATGTTATGATAATAAAAAAGGAAACACATGAAACATGCCTATTCTCCCCTTAATGTACATGCACTAATCCCATTGGATCTAACTTGGAATTATATGCACTAAGAGGAGACAAGTCCCCCAATACAGAGAAGGGAATTTTAACTTTTCCTCCTTTAGACTGCATCCCCCGCCTTGCCCCCCCCAATTATTAAGAAAGGGAATTACGTTAGGTTCTGCTCATGGGTAATTGAAAAACATAGCCAGTGGTCTTTCTGCTTTGCAAGCCCTACTTTGCTCATTACGAAGCAACTGCAATTTAAATAAGCTCAGTAGCATCTTCAGAAAGCAAGTGTACAGCATCTGTAAAATCTTTCTAACAAGCAAAAGTTACAGCTGTTACCCAATTACCTAAAATAATAATAGCAAGCCACCCTGTTTTGGTCCTCTGGTCAGAAAACATCAAATAAAACCAGAGACTTCTGTTTATTAGCATTCAGAGTTCTAATTTTGTTTAAAAAGTGAGTGCACAAAGTGCCCAATACAAAAGAAAACCCCATCCTCCATCCCCAAATCCTAGCTGGTTTCTGCCTCTTTGAAGCACATGTTCAGCTTTGCTTGCCACTAGTAAGAGTTGTGCACCATTACTTCAGGGCAGACTTATTTGCTTTGGAAGCATGACATACTAACACCAGCATTGCCAGTGCAGTGCTGAACTGGGTTAAATAAAAAACCCTGCAAAAATCATCTCATTAAGAGACTCCCAAATGGACAGTCAGGTGCATGACAGGAGTGATTATTAACGCCCCCCCAACAAATAAAGGACTTCTCTAAGCTAGAAAATCACTAGTGTAAAGCCTGAAGCTAAAAAAAAATCCTTGTAGGCAAATCCCTGTGGGAGAAGAGGTTAAACTTCAGCTGTTAGAAAATGTGAAAGGGGTAAAATAGCACCTGTCTTTTACCCTTGGCTACTGAGCAAAGGGAAAAAAAAACCCAGCACTTTAATGAGACCCAGTCTTTACAAAAGTAAGAAACTTTCTAACAGAGCTTGGGGTATGAGGAGAGTGAATGTCTCACACATGGACCTTCAGGACCATCTTCTGCTCTCATTTATACCTGTGGAAGGCACTCCCACTGACTCTACTGGAGTTCAGCCAAGGGCAGAACTTGACCTTCAGACTTGAAAATATACGCAAAGGTTCCCACATATTTATGAATGGCCACAAGGTTGCACGCACAGCAGCAGCCTACAAGATCCCAGGATGTGCATTTGGACAAAGGTAGGTAACAGCCAAAGTTGTGATCAGCAGTAAGTGATCATAATTGGAGATATTAAAAATTCCTGAAGATACCCAAAACTCACTCTAGTGGTTTTCAGTTCTAACAGCATAGCTCACCCACCAAATACTTCACAGTGTTTCCTAACAAAGTCAGCTAAGAAACACAACACAGACCACCATATATATGTTAGCACATATAAGGTGAAATCCTGGCCCTGCTAAAAAAAAATGGCAGAAACTGCCATTAAATTCAGAGTGGCTGGGATTTGAATCCTGATTGCTGCAGACCCTTCCTTTTCAAGTTGTTACAAAAAGAAAAGAAAGACCTTTTCAAGGTTGCTCCACAGTTTATGCTGGTTATCTCCTGTAACAGTCTCCTGAGAAAAAACAGTGAAATGGGAATTCAGTGGTGATAAAACACAAACAGAAATAAGGAGGACCTTAGGACAACTAAGTTAATAGCCTCCTTAGAACAGGCCCAAATCGCAGGGTAACAATTCACTTAAAAACAAAAAGCAAACAAACAGAAAACCAAAACAAGATCTGAGGCATAAATATATGCAAAGTGTGAAACAGGGCAAACCATGCTCAAGAACACAAGTAGTATGTTGGGTATTATGGAGTTTTGTGCAACAGGTAGCATGATGCTGGGGGAAGATTTAAATTGTATTAATACTAGTTAATTTGATCTACAGTGTGTGCTTATCAGTAAAGTACAGTTCTCATCAAAATTCTATTATCCATTTTCATGTGGTACAGATGTTAAAAGATGTTGCCTGAAAATAAAAAGCACCTTCAGTAAAACATATACAAATGGGATTTTGTCTGTAGCCATAAAGAAATGGCTTTTCCAGTGGCTTTCACCTAAGAAAGAGCTATCAATTAATTTACAATGGGTTGTCTTTTCTGGATTATCCTCACCATTAAAAAAGACGAGATGTTGGAAAAAAATAACAACTATTAAATTGGCTATAGCAAGAGGAAACGTTCAACGGCTCCTGTTGCCAAGTGAGTGAGATAGATCATCTGAAGAAGCATGTGGCAGCATCCAATATTCACCCCCAAACACAGACAAAGCAAGGTTATCATTTTTTTAGCCCAGATTTTCTCTCAAAGTTTGAATACAATGCTCCTTAAACAGGCAGAAAAGTTGATGTTTTCTCTTCTCTTGATTCTTCTATTTTTTTCACTCTTGGCTCAAGTTTTATTCATTAATATTAGTCACCACTTATTAAGGAAAAAAAAGATAGTTTCTAAGTGTTTTTTTTTTTTTTAATGAAGTTAATTTGATACCATAGTCTGGCTATATGTGCTGAGCTGCAGCTGTCAGTTATTCCTTTTTCTTGAATTCTTGGTTGCCATAACTGGAGCCTTTTTCTATTTCAGTTACTCCTATCAGTCTACGAACTCCAAAGGAAGCTTTAAAACATAATAAAAGAAACAGGAGGTGTATTACAGCTTATTTAACAATGAAAAAATTTACACACACACGTGCATACAGAGCAGATTAGGTGGCATGCAGGACTTTTAGATATTGAGGGCAACAAATTCAGAAATCAGCAGTGTCTACTAACAATATGTAGCTTTGATCCATGCCTGCAGCATCCCCTTACTGAAACTGTGAACCAGTTACATGTGCTAAAGATCATTAAACCACTGGCCAGACCAGATTAAAAAAATTAAAATGTAATCAACGCTTATTTGCTAGAAGAAACCATCCTGTCAGCCTCAAAGTTGAAGTAATCAGTTAACCACAGAAAATACACAGTCAGGACTAGCAACAGCAATGCAAACTCCTTGGTATTGCTCTGACAATGTGTAACTGCCCTCATAAAGGGGTAATTGTGTGAATATTAGTACATTATATAACACTTCAAAAATAAAGAGACAAAATTGCCTGGATTTAAGTTGCGTGTACAATGCTATGCACAAAAAAAGAAGAACAAATCAACCTGGGAACTGGCTCTGAATATCAACCCAGAACACATTTCTGTAAATCCCATGGATAATAATTTCACTCAGAATATATTTAGCTAATGACCTGCATTATGTCTTATTGTGTTTTGGCATCCTCTCAACATCCATTACCTGCTCCAACAAATCCCAAGAATGCGAGGATAAGAAGTGGTGATCCACTTGCAAAAATTCCAAAAGCAAATGTGAAGAGAGGAGAGAGGAGGACAGTAGCCCAGAAGAGAAAGTTTAGAAGTGTCCAAGGTCTTCTAGGAGGTTTAAACTGTTGGCCAGGAAAAATGCCTTCTTGATTATACATCTCTTGTAAAGCATCCTGGAAGGAAAATTTTAAAAAAATTATTCAAGAAATAAATGCAGCAAAAAAACAAAAACCCAGCACCATGAGCTTCTTCTGCCATATACCCAGCTGCTTGTTGTCATTTTCTTCACAATTCAGAGAAGACCTAGCCCCAAAGATCTTCTCAGAACTAATTCCCACCTGTATATTTGTGGCTGCTCACTGGCTCTTCCTTTCTGTGAAAATAATCATACAGAGGCCCAAATAATCTAATCAGAATTGCAGAGGTGCTCCATTTGGAGCCTGTGGAAGACCAAGCACAAGCCAACCACCAGGGTTGAAAAGTTCCTATAAAATGAAGATACTGAGGCTCATTTTGCACTCAAAAGCTTAAACGCTGAAGCCACAGCCTTGGCAACAAAAAGCCCAGGATGAGTTCTTGGAAAAAAGTGTAGTGCTGAGAATCATCAACTAAATTATATCTTACCTTTAAAACAAGGATTGATAAACTGCACAGCAGTAACAAAAATGGTTATTTAACCAGCTGTTGTTTTTGCCTTTGTTTCTAAGAAACAACAAGATCAAGGCATTCCCTCTAAGTAATAATCCTTTTGGGGGAACATACTTTTTGTTCAAAATGAGCACTTTAGAGATTCCAGTTACAGTAGATTCTCTTCATCCACTGAGGTCAGTGTGTGCAAAGAGACTCAAACAACGTTTGACTGTTTGACTCCAGAGCTGAATAGAAGTACAGCCAACATAAGCAAGAAATATCACATCCTCTACTACAACTAGAGCATTTCAAAGAACAGAACCAAGTGAAATAGCATGCTGTAGGCTGTGGCTGTTTAATTTTATAATACACGAAGAAGAGATGCACAGACAAGAAAGCAAAATGAAAAAAGTACATCAACATCCATTTACCAAACCAGGCCATTTCATTAGGGATGATCACATATGAGCGCGTCCTCATATCAGCTGGCTTTTCAATACAACACATTTACCATAGAGGTCAGGGGGAGGGGCAAGACAACTCGTTTTGTTTGTAAACAACCCCACCCTCCCAAAATTTATTTTAGATCCTAAATACTCAAAACACATAAGTTTAAAAGAACAAAATGAAACCATGGAAGGAGACCTCTAAGAACCTTATGAACAATTTGGTGTCTGCCTACAGATTAAGTGTAGCTTTGGAAATGCTGCAGTACAGGTCACACCAAAGCAGAAGAAAGCTAGGAGTGCCAGGGTTTCTGTGCTCCGCTACTTTCCCAACACAAGCAGCACAAAAAAAATCAAGATTTGCATTTCAAAACAGAGAAACTGAAGTATACCAGTCCAATCTGTATAAGGGCTGGGCAACACTACATACAGTTCTCTCCCCCGCTCTGCAGCTATTAAGTCTGCAGACAAGAAATTTACCAGCTAGGAAAAAGAGTCGAGAAAAAACGTAGGAGCATATGGTCTATACACTGCTTCTAAGCTCCGACAGCAAATCAAGGAAACTATGTACATCTTATCCAATGTGGCAGCAGAGCTCTGAGGGAGGCAAGTGATGAAAGGCAATGTAGTGATGATTCTCAACCAGGGTGCTGTGGCACCCCGGGGTGCTGCCAGATCCTTGAAGGGTGTCAGGAGGTAGGAGGAAATAAGTAAGGTAGCAGATAAGCACAGGTTCAGGCTTGTTCCTGCCTGGTGGATCCCCCACTCCCACTGCCCAGCCCCTCTGTAAGGAGGTAAGCACTAAAATATATAAATTAGTTTTTGAAATTGGGTGCCACTCAATTCATAAAAGTTATGGAGGGGGTCTCAGGCCCAAAAAAGACTGAGAACCCCTGCAATATAAGATAGGAGACCAAAGAGCTGCAAAACAGTTGTGCTCCCCAGCCTCACTCCAGAAGGATTGGTTATCTCTAATCTAGAATTATCCTGCATCTATATTTGTGAATGGGACCCAGCAGCTGAAGCACAAAACAAAAAGAGAGCAGATTAAGCATCCTCTTCCCCCTAAGGGGTGCGGGGGAGGGGGAGAGGATGACTCCATAAGTCTTTGCAGAATCCCATAGCACTTCCTTTCACTTGAAACCTACAAAGTAGCCACTATTCTGAGGTCAAGGAGGAAGAAATGAGGCTCTTTTCAGAGCCTGCCAGCAGTGCTCCTGATATCAGGATGAGGGGTAGCTGCCAAGTTATACATAGTACTCCCATTTCCGCTTTCCTTCTGGGGGTCAAGTGTGCACCACTCAGCTTTGACATACAGCACCTTAAAACACTACTTCGCAAAAGTTCTGAAAGAAAGAAAATCCATTTACCTTTTCTTGATAAAGTTTATGAAGCCAGTTTGCAGCTGCCTTTTCATCTTGAGGGATATCTTCAAGAGGAAATCTCCTGGTTTATTAAAGAGATTTAAAAAAAGGAGTCTTAAAAGAAAACCTAGATATCTATC
This sequence comes from Alligator sinensis, assembly GCF_000455745.1. Taxonomy (NCBI): domain Eukaryota; kingdom Metazoa; phylum Chordata; order Crocodylia; family Alligatoridae; genus Alligator; species Alligator sinensis. Next base: position 121,392 of record NW_005843360.1, on the reverse strand, counting down.
TTAGTGTAGAGCTGTTCAGGCAAAATGTTGCCATTCAATACACAGCACAAACTGAAATTGGAGTTTGTCTAAATATAGATAAGAATTGCATGTTAAAATTTCAGTCTCTACCTTAAAATTCATGTTCCTAAAGAGAAAGAAAGTACTTGTACATTTTGCTATCAATTTCAGGGCACCTCAGTGAAACAAATATTACACACACTTACCCTACCCATAGTTGAATCCCAGTAAACTCTAGGGCTGCTTGCAGACGTGAAAACAAATAAACCGCGCTTTACCGCAAAAAGTAGAGCATAACGTGAACCCAGCTCCACTGTGTCTGTATAGATTGGGTGCTTCAGCATGGCTTTTTGATGCTTTTATCCAATAGCTGATTCAATCAGGTATTAGCTAAAAGGACCAAAAAAGCCCTGCTAAAGTGCCAGATCTATACAGACATTGGGCGTGCTGGGTCCAACTAATGTGCTGTCTCTTCTGGGCGTGCACTAGGCTCTGTGCAGGAACATGAGTTTTCAATAAAGCGCCATTTTTATTTTTTTGTTTGTTTGTTTTTAAACATAAACTGACCCCATACTTTCAGGTTTAATTTTAGGAAAACACACTTTTCCCTTCCTGAATATAAGTCAGCAGATACAAATCTAGACCATGAACCATGACTGTCCTTACAAAAGCCTACAAGAGGCTCAAATACCAAATAAAAGATCCAAAGAGTTAAATGCACTAAAATACCAAGATAAAACCTACGCAGAAAAGAGCAGCTTTTTATTGCACACACAAAGTTACCTGAAGTACATGACTCGAGACTGTTGGGGCCTGGTTATGGCTCAACCCTGCATGTAAGTGTGACTTCTAGGGTTCTTTTGGAAGTAAAAAGGTTGGAAAGCAGAACCGCATAATATTAATGACTTGAAATGAAAAACTATCTTCTTTTAGCTTAAAACAATTCAAAAAGTGATACAAAACATTTCCTCTCTTCATCCCTTCCCTTTGGCTTCTGGCAAAAATCCAGATTTCCTTCCACTCTTCTGCCCTCCCAATCATTCTGCTTTGTATCAGTCACCAGGCCCAAAATATACCCCATTCTAGCACCATCCTGCTTGTTTTACAATGTATACATATGTTCTGGGACTATTTGCTATTGATTTGCAGGCCAAAAAAACCTGAACTGCACCAAGTTTGGTAGGCTCACAGCAAGCTATCAAATTCTGGGTACAGACAGGGTTAGCTCATTAAATATTTCTGAACAGTACCCTCAGCCCAACCTGAAATAACAGTATTTTAGGGTTCTCATTCAATGAGTGAACAGCCAGTCCCAGTCTTGTAAACCACACAATTCAGCCTAATAGCAGCTTTCACCATTCCTTTAAGCTCTAAGAGTGAACTTCATTACATTCTTTAAAACAAATGGTGCATCTTTAACACCATCCTGCACATCTGTAGAACTAAGTAGAGGCTGCAGTTACCCCCTCGCTTTACCCCAGATAAATATTTCATGGGTAGCAGGATACTATCTGACAATCTACGTAACAGAGCAACAAGAGTTAAGAACCCACCTTTTTTTGAAACTCTAAACCAGTGGGAACTAACCTTTTCGGCAGGCACACCACACTCTCCGCAAGTGTCACACCAAACCCCTTTCCGTGCCCAAACTGCTGCTCTACTCACTGTTCCCTGCCTGCTCTGCTCTCTGCCCACTCCGCTGCTCTGCTTTCTGCTTCCTGCCCTATCTGCTGCTGTCCGGCCTGGCCCCTCCCTGATCTGCTGCATGCCACACACAGAGGCTGTCCATGCCACTTGTGGCACATGTGCTGCAGGTTGGCCACCCGTGCTCTAGACCACAAGATCAGCTGAGACATCACCTGGCCCCTAATGTTCTATAAGAAAGCCAAACTGAATAATACATTTGGGTCATATTAACTAAGGCCTATGCCTTTGCTGCAGCAGGAGTAAGGAAACTGAACAGGCCATTCTGAGAAGGAGCACTGCTTTGGGAGTGAATCAACTGGTATTGGTCAGACACCAAGTTCTGCAAATGGATGCTTTGCAAAGCTCAGTTGGCAAAATCAAAACTACGGATGACTGAATCCTGGCAATTTATGTAGCACCTTCTGGAGGGATAAAAGTTAAAGAGTCTGTGCCCCTTTGAGTGAGCAGAAAAGGCACTGATGAAGGAAGACAAGAAAGATGGCTTGCCCATGACCAGGTCAGCTATTTATACACACATCAAATGTAAAAAAAAGAAAAAAGAAAAAAATGGATGTTTTCCCTGAATGCCACAAATCATAGATGAGCAGCCTTCCTAAATCAATTACTAAATGCTGCTTAGTTTTCTATCCTGAGTGGGGTTGGGGAGGGAAGGGAGAGGTTGCACAGTTAAAAACTAAACTTTTATTGGAAAAAAAATATTTTCCAAAGCCACCATTGTTCTCAAATCATCACTAGATGGTGCTCCCAAAAAGAACACTTTGGTAATTTCCATGGATCCAAGTCCATGGACTAAGTTACAAACCAATGAAGACCTGCAAAGTTTGCAAATATGTGCATCACACCTATGTAGATGGAACAGCACACTCTGTACTAAGAGCATGAGCGCATCTGTCTTGTTTTCATTAACCTAAGCCACGTCTGTTGGCACGTCATTCTTTTTTAGTTACTGGATGGAAGCATGTAGTCTATGACCAGATTCATATCAGCTAAACTCTACCCATCAGTGCTTACCAAACTAAGTGTGACAAATGTGAAGAATGAGATTTTCAAATTCTATAGTTATAAGACTAGGATCTGAAAAATCTTCTGAAGTTGTTCTTGAATGTAACTATGCTCCTATCCATCCTCAACTCTGGGCTCTGAACAGATGTACAGAAAATTCAGAGAAAAGAATAAATTTTTGTATAAGTTACCTAAGTACCTGGGAATAGGACTGGAATGAAAGATCCTCCACAGCTATGGCTTTAAGCATTTGACCCACTTCTTGGATAACAACTCTATAGTTAGCAAAACTGCTGCAGCTAAATCAGTGTTGAAGGTACAAGTGAGAGTTCCCCATGAAGTCCTCTCCATCACTATTAGATACAACACAGCTATTTTTTAGCAAAAAGAAAAAATAAGCTATGCCAATGATTTGCTGGCTACAAAAGACTCAAGGGATGTTTAAAAAGGAAAAAAAATGGTGCTTCAGGTTTTGTAGCAGCAGGCTGTCCAACAGAGCATTTCCTAAAGTAGAAGCAGCATTACCTGGGAAGCCCAGAGGGCTGGCTGTGGGGGGAAAATGGACAACATAGACAGACCTTTCAGTCACTCACAAGTCTTAGCTTTTTTTCTTTTCTTTTTCTTTCATAAATAAAAATCCAGGTATAGTCCCAGGTTAGAAAGTTGAAGGCAATAGCTGAGAGACCCCTTCTGAGTTAGCAGAAGGCCTGAAAAAATAAGTGAAGTATGAACTGCCTCTTATCATTTCAGCAGCTGCTAATGAAAAGCTTATGATTATGTTATACAAATGTCACTGCTTTATTGCTAATAAAAACCAGAGAGAGAGAGGAAACAAGCAATATTTTCTTACATAAAATATAGCCCAGAATATAATATTCCCCTTGTTTTTGAAAGACAGAATGAAGGAAAAAGTTTTTTTCCCAGAGTTATGGCTCCCCAGAACAAGTACAGAGCCTAATCTTCAACTCACTCATCCTCTCCTGTCCCACTGAACTAAAGCTGAAACCCAGGAGCTAGTCTAATTAAAGTGCCCTCAGCATCTCATGTAGTCAGCACCCCCACCTCAAAAAGGCAGCGGGGGCAATTTAACTAAAGCAAATTCAACGAGCTTTAGTTAAAGTGCCCGCACTGCCATTTTGAAGTGTGGGAACACTGTCCTGAATACACATGATGCCGAGGCTGCTGGAGTGTGCTAATTTTGAGTCTGCTCCAATGCGTTCTAATTAGAATGTGTTGGAGCAAGTGTTGGGCACATGTGAATTTGAAAAGAACTGGAGAGTCTCCAAGGCTGTGAAACAGGAGGAGAGAGACCAGGAACACAAAGATCATTAAAAACGAAAGAGAATCGTTAACACATGTGGAATAAAAAACAATGAGCCATTAAGTCAAAGCAATGAGCCATTAAATCAACTGACTCCCTCTGCCTAAATAGTGATGTACTGTGAAGCAGATATCAAAGCAGGGTGCTTCTATCCTGATCAGAAAATCAGGGAAAACCATCTTCCCTGCTTAATACACACACACTGGAAGAGGAGGAGGTGTGGAGGGGAGGGTTGATTTGGGGGAAAAGGGTGCAAGAAAATACAGTCTTCTGAAGTTCTACACAATTCACAAGATATGTTCTGCTAAGTGGACATGGTTTTTCAATAGGAGGAGATGCCCTCACTTTTTAAAAGATGGCAAGTACTGATTTAAAGGACTGTTCATGCCCTCTCTTGAAAGTTGCATGGTGATGAAAGTCTAGGCCATCACCAACGTTTTAAGTGATGGGCAAGACCTAGGATCTTTAAAAAAGGAAACAGTTTGAAGCACAGGACATGGTAAGCTCCTTGGGACATGCAACGGAACCTGAAGGACAGTGCTGGGGTGATGATGAAAAGTAACATTTCCCTACCAGACCTGGAAACATTTTAGTATCCAGAACACAAGCCCCCTGGGTCTTGCACCAGTCAATCCGTGCTCACCTCACACACATATCTGCTTCGTATTTTTTTCCATAAAGGATTCCCAGTAAAGAGGGGTTCTTGTTTCCTCGGAAGTTTAGTGTTACATCATACACTGCTGAAACTGTTGCAAGAAAAAAGAATACAGTCATTATCTTAGTCTTCCATGCATCCAGCTTGCCCATGTTCAAACTTTAAATAAAAACAAACTGAAGCAAACACTGCTTTAATGATGTCAGTTAGACAAATACTGCCGATAGTTTAATCCATAAGGTGTAACCAACCAGACTGCTACTTAATTTATCCTATTTTGCAAATGCTTCACAAGAGTATAGCAAGAGTTTGATGCATGTTCATATATTGGTACTTTAAAAGGTGTAAAATATTAATTTGTGCAAATTAAAACTAGAACAGTCATGCATTTTAAAGATTGCTCATCAAGGAGTCAAGTGCTTCAAAGTAATATTAATGAAGTCAAATTGCTGTAATGAGTCTGTATTTTCACCAAATAGGAGTATATTGAATCATCAGGTACTACACTTGATCTGAGCCTGCAACAGGCCAAGAAGCTAGTACTGTTAAGATCAAAGGAAAGCTAGCCCATACCTGTTCCCCTGAGACACTGGACTGCAGTGGTGAAACCTTTGGTTCTGGGTAACAGATGATATTTAAGTTTAGGCAACCCCTTGGATGCAGCTACCTCCATGCTGATACGATGCTTGGTCTCTGTAAAACGAGTTCCTTCACAATACAAGAGAAACTAGCACACAAAACAAGAGGAAAAACAAGAGCATCTCATGATCACAAGCAGAAATTGAAGTGGCTGTGCAACAGAACAAGGCAGAGGATATGGTACTTTTATGGAGCACGCACACTTTTTCTTTATTTGTTCTATAAGCATCAAGCATCAAAACCACTTTATAACTCTTCACTAGCATAACTGAATATAAAAGATAGCTGGTGAGAGAACTGAACCAGCAGTTTGCTGAGCAGCTTCATTTTCAGGACACAAATAGTTAAAGCAGGGGCAGGCAATTATTTTGGGTGGAGGGCCGCTTACTGAGTTTTGGCAAGTCATCAAGGGCCACATGACAGGCAGTCAGGACCAGATAAATATTAATTTTCTAAATTTTTTAGGGGCCCCATGGGCTGGACAGAATGGCCTGGCGGGCCGCATTTTGCCCACCCCTGAGTTAAAGCCTGGTCTCAAAGAATGCAAGGCTACAAATGCAAACATTCACAGAATTTAAATGTAGGGCATATTTTTGGATCTCAGTCCCCCACCCACCCACCGACCCCCCCCACCCCCCGCTCCCTCCCCCCCTTTAATCAAACAAGTATATACACACAGACTTACATTTAACATGCATACAAATATCCATTTTGATTCCAGCTCATTCACTGCTTCCTCTAAAAGCTCTAGGAGGATTCAAAACTGGATGAAAGTAACTTCAACCCTTCAGTAGCATAACTGTGGCCAGAGGCTATATGCCACACAGGCTACACCAGCATGAGTTGCGTGGCCCTGGGATCTGCACCAGTGTGAGGTCATGGGTTCCCAGGTCACACCCCTAACACACCACTTCACCATACTGTGGGCTCCACTGGTGTCAGGGGTGGCACCACTCTGCCCCCTGGGGCAAGGGCAGGAGCAGATAGTGAAAGCTCATTGAGGGGGAGGGCCTAGGCTAGGGACAGAAGTTGCACAAACTGATTTTAGTGATCAGAAACGGGTTTAAACCTGTAACAGAACAGAAGGTCAGTGCACATAAACCAGTTTCAAAAAGTTTGAAACTGGTTTAAGATAAGCCTAGTTGAATGTAGCATCAGACTTAACTGATTTGGGTCGAATCAGGTTATGAAACTTCTGTCCCAGACCCCTTCCTGGTTCAGGTTAAATCAGAACCCCCCCAGCATCCCAGCATGCTTTCCAGTCCTGGCTGGACTCCAGCAAAGTGGGGTGGGGTGGGGAGTGGGGAGGGGAGGAGAGGCAGGGACTGCCCCCCCAGGCAAACCCTGGCTGGAATCTGGGGCCAGGGAGTGGGGGTTAAACCCCCTTTCCCCGGTACAGAGCTGCCTTGCTAAACTTACTGAAAGTTACTGCAAGCTGTGACTGTGGACTACAAATCCCAGAGGCACCTAGGAGCAGGAAGAGGAAGTTATAAGTGACCCTGCAGAGTCTTGATGTGGTGATGCTGGACTGCAAATCCCAGAGACCTCGAGGGCAGCAGGAAGAGGAAACGCCAGAGAGCCATACTCTAGGAACCCCCCACACCGGTCTGGTGTCCATCCTGTCATCGTCCCCCCCAGCTTCTGGCCTGAGCCACTGCAGGTTGCATTCCCTGAATAAAAGGTAAACGTGTGTCCAGTTGTTTTTCAGTTTCATCTTTGCATCTTAGACTTAGACCTGCGAAGACCGAATCAATTCAACCTCCAGCTTTTTGATTGTCTGTACTTGGCCCTAGGGACCGTAGCTGCAGCAGTTGGAAAAATAAGAGGCCAGTGGTGGTCCACAGGGGTGCATATGCACCCTGTCAGGCCACATTCCCTGTTTAGCTGGGTCAGGGGCCAGGCGGGTGCACCGGTGGCCCCCCTGCGAGTGCCGGCCAGGGAGCGGGGCCACCAGCAAAAGTGGCCGTGCCACTTCTGGAAGCGTGATCGGCTGCCAAGGGACCCCTCCCCATCCAGTCAGTGAGATCAGCCGCTGGGGGACCCCCCTCCCCGGTCACTGCCTACTGTCAGGGTGGGGCACATGTCCCCACGACTCAAGAGGCACCAGTGGCCCATGTAAGAGGCAGCACTACAAAAAGACTGGAAGAAGGCCAATGTGGTGCCTATCTTCAAGAAAGGGAGGAAAGTGGATCCGGCTAACTATAGGCCCATCAGCCTGACTTCTATCCCGGGTAAGATCTTAGAAAAGTTTATTAAAGAGGCCATCCTTAATGGACCGGCCGACGCCAACATCTTAAGGGATAGCCAGCACGGGTTTGTTGCGGGTAGGTCTTGCTTGACCAATCTCATTTCCTTCTACGACCAGGTGACCTATCACCTGGACAAGGGAGAAGAGATTGATGTCATATATCTTGACTTCAAAAAAGCCTTCGATCCGGTTTCCCATGATCACCTCTTGGAGAAACTGGCCAATTGTCGCCTTGGGTCCTCCACGATCCACTGGCTGGAAAATTGGCTCCGGGGTCGGACCCAGAGGGTAGTAATCAATGGAAGTCACTCATCGTGGTGTCCTGTGACCAGTGGACAGGCTCAGCAAGTGGGCGGGCGAGAATCTGATGGTGTTCAACGCCGATAAATGCAAGGTTCTCCACCTTGGGAAGAAAAACCCTCAGCATCCTTATAGGCTCAGCAGTGCTATGTTGGCTAGCACTATGGAAGAAAGAGACTTGGGGGTCATCATTGACCACAAGATGAACATGAGCCTGCAATGCGATGCGGCGGCTAGTAAAGCGACCAAAACGCTGGCTTGCCTCCATAGATGCTTCTCAAGCAAATCCCGGGACGTCATTCTCCCCCTGTACTCGGCCTTAGTGAGGCCGCAGCTGGAGTACTGTGTCCAGTTTTGGGCTCCACAATTCAAAAAGGATGTGGAGAAGCTTGAGAGAGTCCAGAGAAGAGCCACGTGCATGATCAGAGGTCAGGGAAACAGACCCTACGATGACAGGCTGAGAGCCCTGGGGCTCTTTAGCCTGAAAAAGCGCAGGCTCAGGGGTGATCTGATGGCCACCTACAAGTTTATCAGGGGTGACCACCAGCATCTGGGGGAACGTTTGTTCACCAGAGCGCCCCAAGGGATGACGAGGTCGAATGGTCACAAACTACTTCAAGATCGTTTCAGGCTGGACATAAGGAAGAATTTCTTTACTGTCCGAGCCCCCAAGGTCTGGAACAGCCTGCCACCGGAGGTGGTTCAAGCACCTTCATTGAACACCTTCAAGATGAAACTGGATGCTTATCTTGCTGGGATCCTATGACCCCAGCTGACTTCCTGCCCTTTGGGCGGGGGGCTGGACTCGATGATCTTCTGAGGTCCCTTCCAGCCCTGATGTCTATGAAATCTATGAAATCTATGAAAAGCTTTGAAATATTGGTACCAAATTTAAGATCTCACAGGTCCTAAGAGGTTACTGTTGTAACTGATTATAGTTTAAAGAGAAAGACAGGAAAAAAATCCTGAAAAGTTAAAGCCAGAAACTGGCTAGTAATGTAAGTCAGAAAGGAAAATCCAAACTAACATACCCATTGCAAAGGAGATGTATTAGACATGAAGGACCAATATCGTATTCCACCTAGGTGGAATTGGGTGCCTAAGAGTGCTCTTATTCCATGTTGCTCAAGTCCCTGAAAAAAAAAAAAAATTGAACATGCCTACTTCCGTCTCTCACGAATCACAACAAGTGGGGAGCAGAAACAGGATCTATCCATTTCTGCATTAAATGCTTCTCAGGGACTTGGGGTCAGGAACTTGGGAAAACACTAAGGTGACTGACAGATGGTACAAGATCTGGCCCTAATTATCATCTACATTAAATCTGTCTGCACTCCAGGTCCCTACTAACAAAGCACAAAACTTCTATTGCTTGTTTTACAATAGCACAATGTAGGACAGACAACTCTGCAGTTCCCCAACCACCATACCACATTCTCTCCTACTGGAGAGGAGGCAAGAAGCAAAGAAAATCTAAAACTGGACAACAATGGATGTGTGTTCTGAACTCCACAGGGGAGAACTCTGTGGATCCCTGGTCTTCTTGATGCCCAGACCCTATCTTTCTCTCATCTTCCTGTTAACTCAGTAATAGTACCTCATTCCAAAGTGTGCAGGCACACAAGTTTCTTCAGCGTAAAAACACTATAATGACCTCTCTCTTTTCGAAGTTACTAGTCAAATGTACAGAAGAGAGAAACATCAAAATGAAACATGACTGTACAATCTTTGTATGACCTCCTTGCGTATATTCATTATGAAAGTGTTGCCCCAAAATCACAGAAGGTTTCCTGTGGCAGAACCAGGAACAGATGAACTCAGCTTTCTTGAATCTCCATTCAGTACTGTACACATCAGGTAACATCCTTTCCTATTTAAAGTATCTGTCCTTTGCAGAAAATGAAAGAGGTTCCAAACTAATACTATCTGTCTATATAATTAAAGACTATAATGCATACACAAATCGATCCATAGAAAGTTGTACAAACAGCTTTAAACTTGACATTTCCAGGGTTTACATCAGTAAATAACCAATTTTGATCATCCAATTTAATGATTTAAAGTCACCAAGCAGGAAACCTTGATTTAAATGAATTTTAATCTTGTTTCGCATTTATACTTCTAACTTATTTTCTGATTCTCAGTGGTACAAGCATTAAAACATGTTGGTTTGCAACTAGATATAGCCTTGTCACAATATTTGATGGTATTTTTTGCTAACGCAGAGGATACACCACATCCAGCCCATACACATTTATTTAAGCTATTAAGTAGCTTAAAACCCAAAAACCTAAAATATAAGAATCTATCATGATCATAACTGAGAAACCTATTTCTGATTTACTAGATGCTGAATATCTTACTATAGTTTTGTCAAGGTGATTTTGAATGAAAATTCAAAGCTATTTAAATGTGCAAAAATATTTAATTTTTTTCATTAAAGAAAATTTCTAATAAGTTCTGGATACCAAAGAAAAAAAGAGTTATGTTTTAATTATCCATAATTAATAAATTAATTGTTTGTTATTGCTGTACTCTTCAAGATTTTAGAACTAATGTATCTCATCCTCATGTATCTAGTTTTTATTTCTAGATTGAAAGAGGAAAAAACAAGTTTTCTAATCCCATTCTGTTTAAACTTTAAATGAAGTAATAATTGATCAGAACCATCTGAATCAAGTAAAGTACAGCAAATCTCTCTCTGCACCTGCGAAAGAGGTTAATATTGCCAAAAGTTGCTTGAGAACTTCATACAACTCTGGCTCCATATTTTTACGAACAGTTTTACCAGTTCAATGGTTTGGTTCTTTTTAAAGTTTTGGCGAAAGCACTCTATCCAAATTCGCTGATGACACAAAACTATGGGGCGAAGTAAACACACAGATGGGAAGAAACCGAATCCAGGCACAGCTGGACAGCTTAGAGAAGCGGGCAGGGAACAATAGGATGCAGTTCAACAAGGACAAGTGCAAGGTGCTGCACCTAGGGAAAGGGAATCCCCAGCACACCTACAGCCTGGGGGATGACCTTCTCAGCAGCACAGAGGCGGAAAGAGCTCTCGGAGTTGTTGTCAACTCTAAGATGAATATGAGTTGTCAATGTGATGAAGTAATTAGCAGAGCTAACCACAGTTTGTCATGCGTTAGTAGGTGCATCACGAACAGGTCCAGGAAGGTGATGCTTCCCCTCTATGCAGCATTGGTCAGGCCACAGCTGGAGGACTGCATCCAGTTTTGGGCACCACAATTCAAGAGGGATGTGGACAACCTTGAGAGGGTCCAGAGGAGGGCCACTCGTATGGTTAGAGGCCTGCAGGGAAGGCCTTATGAGGAAAGACTGGGGGACATGGACCTTTTCAGCCTCTGCAAGAGAAGACTGAGGGGAGACCTTGTGCCAGTATACAAACTCACCAGGTGAGGACAGCAGGAAATAGGAGATGCTCTGATTACCAGGGCACCCCTTGGAATAACCAGGAACAATGGCCACAAGCTGATAGGAGAGCAGATTTAGGTTGGACATCAGAAATAACTTTTTCCTGGTTAGGGTTGCCAGAATCTGGCTCTCCCACATCTTGGGGGTCTTCAAGAAGAGACTGGACAAGCACCTGGCTGGGGTTACATGACCCCAGCACCTTTTCCTGCCTATGCAGGGGGTTGGACTTGATGATCCATTGAGGTCCCTTCCGACCCTAGCATCTATGAATCTGCGTCTTATTTTTTCAATTTAAAATTAACTGATAATTAGATTCTAGTAAGTTTAAACTGTCATATTTTCAAATTAAAATACAAATAGGTACATTTAAAAAATAAATTAAAAACTCATTTAAACTTTTTTTTGTATTTAAATATCTATTTTTATCCATCCTTCTTTTAAATGTTTGACTTTTCAACCTGAGCCTTAGCACTGCATCATGTGTAACCATGGTGATCCCAAAGACACCAACCAGGTAGAAACCAGGACCACTGGTTATGCAGCACAGAGCTGTATCACTTGAGTTAATGTAGTAATCAGTAGCAACAATGCCCTGTTCTTCTCTCTGCAGGCTATCTATTAGACAGGAACAGATTTCAGACCTTCCCAGAGGTTTATGCAACTATTTCTAGACAGCAGAAAAACACTGGGAAAAAGGAACTGTGGCTGTTATACAGTATACAACTCAAGGAGAGTATGATCTAGTGGTTACAGAGAGGACATAGCCAAGGACACAGATTTTATACATTTGTTTTGAATGACAGTGCAGCTAAGTGGATGACATTTGTCATAGTAGAAATTTAATCAAAATTGAAAAATCTTCCAGAAGTGACCCTTTGTTGCTCCATTTGTGAAGTGAGTGATACATTCCTATATCTTCGGAGACTCTGGTCACTAGCAAGTTATGAAGCTTACATATTTAAAAAGGTAAACAGAAGAGCTCATTGTTTCCTTGTGCCTCCCAAAGAAGAGTATCTTTCCCAAATACAAGGAAGAGCAGCTAACTGCTGTTGTTGAGCCCCCATCTCTAGACCTCTAGCGCAATGTTCTACCACAGGCTTGGTATGAACCTGATGTAGTTTTAAAGGCAGCTGGAATCTTGCTAAATATTTTTCCAGATTTCCTCAAAATCCTGCACAATTTTACAGATCAAAGATAATGCATCAAAGCAAAAACTTCCTATTGCAATCTACAGCCTCTCTCATTCATTTCATGCTTGCTTGTTGCTACATTGAAAACATGTCCCCCTGGCCTTAAAAAAAAAAAAAAAAATCTCTGTATTATTCTTGCATACAACGCACAACTTTTTTTCTCCAAAAATCAACTGCTGGAAATTGGGATAAGTGTTATAAGTGAGGAAACACAGTAAAGCAGTTTCTGTATCTTAAGCTTCTGTGTACCACTGTAGATGCTCCACAGGGATCAGCCTAACGTGCAATTTTATTCAGGGCACATGAATAAATCCATGAATTTTATTCATGGATTTGGACTTGAAATTAAGTCCAAATCCATGAGTCAGTCCAGAACCATAAGGGGCCCTACAACTGGCAAACATCCTCCACCCCCACCAGAGGCTTCAGATATTTCCAAAGTCTTTTGACAGGCATCCTATGTGCTGGCCCAAGCCCGGAGGCTTGGGGTTCAGATGCCCCCAAGTTTTGCCTGCCCTCAGCCATATGACTGCAGGAGCAAGCTAGGTAGGCCTTCATGCTATAAGTGT
>NW_005843360.1:86468-108298 GCF_000455745.1 Alligator sinensis | reverse complement strand
AGAGTGTGCATCTTCACTCTTAAGTCTCAGGTTGACACACAGCAGAAGCCGAGGATTCATTGTTCCACTCCCAGAATAGGATGCGCTATATGAAGGATCATACACTTACCCACATGTATTCAGGATAGTCAGACAAACGTTTTAGTCCCTCAATAACTGTATCTCTGTCTTCTTCCCATTTTCTTTTGCAGAAAACTATTTCAAGGAAGTACCATGTCCAGCCAATCAGGGGAACGTATAACAGTTCTCTCTTAGCAAGAACTTTGGAACTCTGTAAGAAACGCCCCCCAAAGATAACACTTGATTATTTGTGTGTTAGACTCAAATAAAAGCACTACCTTGAGATTTTCAAAAGTACTCAGCATTAGGTCTGATTCAGTACCTGAAGAAAATGGAACTGCTTCTTAAAATCACCCCATGAAGAAAAATACGCAAGAGTTCAAAACCAATTTATACACCTGGTAGTTAAAGGACATTTCACAGAATTACTCACCCCTAACACACCAAAGCGTTCAGTCATAGTCCAGCCACACAAGAAGTCTATTTCAAAGTTGTGATTCAAGATGATGATGACATGCTCTTTTCCAAATTTATCCACTGTGGCCTGGTCTGAGAATAAAGTACATTCGGTGCTTGACCACCATTCCAGCAACATTACTAACTCTGAAGGGGACAAGAAAGACGTTACAGTACATGTCAGGTGTTGTGATGTACCTCAAGATTTACTATTCTTTCTCTGCTGTGATCTCATGCCAAGTGCCCTGGATCATAATATTTATTAACTTTTTAATTCAGCCCAATGAATTATAGGTAAATAGATTAAATATGATCCTAGATGGACGTACACTAAATTACGAGCATGTATATTTATACCATCACCTTTACGCAGAATTTGGGCCACAGGATAACTACTTTATTGATAAATGATCTGGAACCAGCTCCCAAGGGAAGTGGTGCTGGCTCTCCTACCTTAGGGGTCTTTAAAAGGAGGCTTGATAACTACCTAGCTGGGGTCATATGAGCTTAAACTTACTAGGGGTCATATGAGCCCTGTATTCATTCCTGCCCAGGACAGGGGGTCAGACTTGATGATCTGCTAAGGTCCCCTCCGACCCTACATCTATGAATCTATGATAATGAACACAAATTTAAAACAATGAATTTAGCCAATGAATATTACTGCTCTGCATAAAAGCCCATTGGATCTCACTAAAAATTCCAACCAAACAAGTATTTATTTGCCAAGGCAGCCAGAAATGTATCCTTATAGGGCTGGACACTGAACAAATTTCCCTTCTATCCCTTTCTAGACACTACTTTTATTATATTTCTTGTACTTAATTAAACTCTACTCTTAAAAATTTTCCCATTATTTAAAACAAAAAAGGGGAAAAAGAGAGAGACTGAACCTGCACTCTCTGCTAATGAGCAGAAGAAAAAAAAATCTACAGAGCCAGGTGTGGAGAATCTGATACAACATCACTCCCCACAATTTACTCTGAAATATTGGTGGCATTTTTTCCAGAGATCTTTTGTTACAAAGTTCAGTTTGAGAAATGGGGCAGGAAGCAGGCTGTCCTTTACAAGTGCATAGATACAAAATGTGAGTACATCAAGGGGTGGGCTTCTGTTTGCTTATTTTTTGGTTGAGAGTTTAATAAAATATTTAGTATTTAGCTCTTTAGTGTCATACTTGCTCCATAGATGCTACAACCAGCCTAATCTCCTAAGGTTTTGCTTGCTCTTTATAATGATCCATTACATATTTTGCACACATTTATTCAGAAAGCTGCCACCATGCCTGTGCACAAATATTTTGCTTTAACAAAAGCTTCTTGCCACCCCGAGTGCTGATTCAGAGGGGGCACCAAATGGCCACCTCTGTGCTGCTGCTGCTGCCACTGGTGCTGGGGGAGCTTACTCCAATGCAACCACCATGGCCTGCATGAAGAGGGAGGCATTCCACCCCCCAGCCACCAACCCCCTCACCGGCCCACCTGCACCAAAAGTTAAAAGTTATATCTACCTCTTGCTCTAAAGCAGTAAGGTCTCAAACATCACAGGCTGCCTGCCCCTTTTAATGCGTTTTATTGCTGTGCCTGACCCTCAGGGTTCAGCATTATGGATAATCAGAGAGTAACGCTGCATCACTGCTCCCACTAACCTCTTCAGCCACCTAAGAATTATTATAAAACTGTTCTTCATTTTGTTTTTCTTTCTCCCTTTCCTTCCATGCATACTTGCCATTTCCCTTGGTCTGTTATCCCACTACTTCTTTCCACATATTCCCCAAAAGTCTGTCACAAAACCCAAAAGGCGCAAATATCTCAACTTGAGAAATACTGGCCCAGAACACAGAGGATATTAATTTCAAGACACTAAGGGTGGCTGTAGACATGCTGGGAGGCTGCTCCAATGCACTTTAATTGCAGTGTGTCGGAGCAGACTCGATTAATCGAGTGTGCTAATTGGTGCACTCCACCCAGCCATAGCATCTTGTGTACCAGCATCCCCGCACTTCAAAATGGCAGCGGGGGTGCTTGAACTAAAGCTCATAAATGAGCTTTGAATAACATTAAATGAGCTTTAGTTCAAGTACCCCCACCGCGATTTTGAAGCGCAGGGATGCTGATACATGAGACGCAGCGGCGTTTTAATAAGAGTGGCTCTCAGAGGCACTCTAATTAAAGTCACCGCCCCCCACAAGCATGTGTAAAAATGCCCTGAGATTTTAAGAGATTATTTTTTTACAACAGGGCTAAGCTAAACCTATTGCACTATTAAAAAGCATGAGTCACTTGAAGAGAGTTGACATGGGAAAGTTGGAATACAGATTGCCCCTTGTGAATTAAATGTGTCATGAAGTGTTTTCTTGGTATAGGGAGTCTTAATGGACACCTTCAGTACCACTTGCCAACCTGATGGGGATTTTCAGAGGTACCACATTTATAATTATAGTAAGGAGACTCTAGCCTCCTGAAATTATGTATGTTTGTGAATGATTCCCATCACAATCAGTCTTCCAAAATGACAAATACCACAGCTAGCAAGATCTGGTAAAAAAAAAAAAAAAAGAAAAAAGAAATAACTGTTACATCAGTAACAAAAACCCACCAAAATAAGAAAAAGAAATAAAATTTCAGCTGACCCTTTTCCAAATTCACTGCAAAAGCAACCAAGAGTTAGGACAGTGATGGACTTAACTCTAAGCAATGGCTGTACTCTGAAAATGATTCTGTACACGTGATGCTATGGTCTTATGTACTTATTGCCTCAGTAATAATGCAAGTTGTTCTTTTCTCAAATAAAAGTAGTTTTTCTCCTAGACACTGACCTAGCAAAGTAAAAATGGGACTTTGGAGCCAACAGCTGGGCTCTTCCTGCTTCATCACCATTGCCAGTTATCTGGAACCGCCTGAACTATATCATATCTCATATGTGATAGTTTCTTTGATGACCTGTCTCATCCACATGGCATACTACTCACTATGGACAAATATAACAATACTAAGTACAGATCAAAAGACCAAAAGAAGAGTTATAAGAAAGTAAAGGTGCGTGGGTGGGACAGCTTTGTTAACATTGCTTAAAAAGAAAACAACATTGGCTTTGAGATGAAATCATGCATGAAAAATAAGAGCCTTAGGCTCTAGACAGACAACCTGTTTACACCAGTGTACCTTAAATTGATTCTGTACACCCACATAAATTTCACTGGGATCTGGAATGGATAGCTATGCAGCCACCCTGGGGGGGATACACTTGGAAGGCTGCTATAACAGGCTCTTGCCAATATGTGGTAAGTGTACAGGCACTAGTCTGTTTGCCTTAGGCAAATGGCTACCCAACGGGAAAGGTTCAAACAGATGATGGTGCACCAGAGTAATTTACAACAGTTACAGAAAGCAACCTGATTCTTTTCTGAGTAATTCTATTCTGGACGGGGAAACATTACCCCAGTATTAGTCTTTGCACAGTCTGTCTGCTCCTCTTTTATATCAATATAAAGGTCAATTATAACAAAGCAAACATTGCAACTGTCCGGGGCTTAAATGGTATACTACTCAGTGACCACAACTAAGGATCTAGAATGAAATTCTAGCTATAACTCCACTACCAAAATGCTTTACTACAATATTCTTTATTTATATAGTCAACAACACTTGCACTGCTACATTTATAAGATTATAGTTTCTTTCATTACATAAATCACAATTAAAGCAAATATTCTGTCAAGCTTTTCACTACAGGCCATTAGCACTGGGCAGACTGAGATAACATTGACATTATAAACTTTGTTATTCGTTGCTTAAATTTCTCACTCATTTTAATTCAAGTAGGCTACAAACTAAGATGCAAGATGTTATCACCTTTATTCAGCTGCTGTGTGTCTTTTTGAGCAATAATAGCATATGGTCTATAGATTCAATAGAGATTTTTTTTTTAAAAGTAATCTGCTTCTGTGTTAGACAATGGATAATTCTCTGTGCACCATATTAAATTGCACAAAACAAGAACCTGAACAGATAAAGCTGCTGCCATGAGTCACAAGTCAGCTGTATTCCCAGCAAAGTCAGTCAGATAACTTGTATGAATACAAGTTTGGAGGCCTGATCTCTGGCATATTAAAAAGGGACACAGTGAAATATAAAACAAAACAAAACAAAAAGCCCTGAGGCAATTCTGAAATATCCTCCTCTGAACATTAAAATATTTTTACTCTAACAATTTGCTTCCCCCAACACACACACACACACACACACACAAACAAACCTCCCTTTGATTTGGTTTTCCTTTTAAATCTTAGGAAACAGGATGACAAAGGGAAGACACCAAGAGGTACAGGAATGACAAGTAAGTGACTTTCAGATTAGCTGCTGAGTTGTATATGCAGATTTTAGATCCTTCAGGATATTTTTATTTATAATATTTTGAGTGCATGGTTTTTAAATGGCTGATGAAGTAGGTGCCTAGAGATGAATCTAGGAGCCTATAGTTAGACACTCATTTTGGAAGTACTGTCCCACATCAAACAGCCTGAGTGAGTGAAGAGACCTTGGATGCAGGAGCAGGGATCAATAAAGTAGTCTAAAATTTTAAAAAGGGAGTTTAAGGGATGGTTCTGAAGGAGGAGAGCAAAGTAGCACCATTCGCAAAGGGAAAAAGCAGAGGAAGACTGTATCCTTTAATGATGCATTAACATAGATTACGACTGAAATACAAGAGGTAATTTCCCACAAGACAGTACAACAGAGGCTGTGAACAGCTTGATTTAGTTGTCCCTTTAAATAACGGTCACAAGAACACGACTACTTTCTAATATTTCATAATGCTGCTCCCAATTTACAAAATCCCTTTATCACTTTCTCTCTCTCTCTAATCCCCAACAGTGAATACTCACGGCTCCAAAGCGAGTAGGAGAGACGACAGTTTACTCTGCGATAAAACTGCTTGTTTATTGGCCAGAGGACTAGCGTGCATAGCTGGATGAAGTTAATGATCAATCCGCTCACAACAAAGACGAACCCAATGAGGAGATGAACTATAAACTGGGTCTTCAGAAATGCAATTAAGCCCATGATAACCACTTAGTAGCGCTTGCAGGGTCCTTCACTCAGAATAACAGTCCTGAAAGAGAGGGGGAAACAAGAAAAAGAAAAATCCAGTTGAGACTAAAATGATGAGACTGGAAAAAAAGAATGCTAGACTCATTTCTCAATTTAGATACTAGCAGTAGCACCAGCAAGACAACCATTAACATATTTTAAGTTTCCATGCAGATTTCATTCAGGCCTCTTTTTGCAGTGGGGTAATTGTTACGTGGCCTGCGGTAGCCACCATTTCTGAGCCTCAGAAAGGATATTATTAATGTCCTGTAGCTGCTCGGGAAATGCTATTCTGTTTTGCTGATGATCACTTATACAAAAAAATAAACTCCATTCAGGAAACAGGCTGCACTATTAACATCCCTAACATTGCTTATTCCTTATCTGTGAGCTGGAATAGTAGCTGTCAACAAATAAGGTGGGGATCTGTGCAAGTGTAGATTCACAGATGCCTCCCAAGCCTGCCCTCAATCTTTTCCTCTGCAGCAGCCTATTCAGAATCACAAAAATCATCCCTTGCTGCCAAAGGCAGATACAAATATTCAAAGCAAGGCCTCCATGTTTTCTCAGGTGCTCTGGCCCAGACACAGAATGGGTCCTCCATACTGCAGCAAATTTCACTCTGGAAAAACAATGCTGAACACATTGAAAGCAGACTAAGTCAAACAGACTAGGTCTATCAGACTAAGCATGGAAAGGGAATGCTTGCTGAGTAATCAAGTGCAGGGCACTGATCTAGATGACCTTGAGGTCCTTTCCAAACCCATGACTACTCTCTGATTCCTAAATTCAGGCAGTTCATTTCTCCTTTTCTCATTTTTCCCAAAAGGTAAAAGTATTACCATGATTTTATCATATTGTGTAAGGTTTGCTATAAAGATCAATTCTGCAGACAATTACACTCAGAAAGTCACTTGTGTTTGAGGTTAGGGGCAGAAGTTACACATAACCCGGGTTAAGTGATCAGAAACTGGTTTAAAACCTGTAACAGAACAGAAGCTCAATGCACATGAACCAGTTTCAAAATGGCTGAAACTGATTTAAGATGAACCTGGTTGAATGTAGTTATCAGACTGAACTGATTTGGGACAAATTGGTTTATGAAACTTCTGCCCCAGACCCCTTCCTGGTTTAAGTTAAATCACAGTCCTCTAGCATCCCAGCATTTTGCAGCCCTGGGCTGGGATGTCTGCTCCAGAGAGCAGGGCTGGTCCCACCCCACTGTTCCTGAGCTGGGGCAGTGTGGGCTGGCTGACAAGGGGATTGGGGGGGGGGCAAGCCCAGCTGGGAATGCAGCCCAGTGGGCAGGGGTGGGGACTACCTCCCTCTTGGCTAACCCCAGCTGGGGTCTGGGGCCAGGGAATGGGGTTAAACATCCCTTCCCCTGCTCAAACTTACTCCTGGCTGCGACTATGGTCTACAAATCCCAGAGGCACCTGGAAGCAGGAAGAGGAAGTGATAAGCAACCCTGTAGAGTCCTGCAGCTATAAGTCTGGACAGCAAATTCCAGAGACCTCAGGGGCAGCAGGAAGAGGAAGTGAACATAGTCAGAGAGCTGTGCTCTAGCACCCCCAGCTTCTGGCCTCAGCCACTGCAGACATGTGGCTGCATTTCCTGAGTCAAAGGTAGATGTCTATTCACTTCTGTTTCAATTTAATTTGTGCAATTTAGACTAACCTGCAAAGACTGAACTGATTCAGCCTCAGGTTTTCTGACTGTTTGTACTTAGCCTGAATGTTTGGACAACTGAAGCCTCGATTATTAAAAGTAATGTACACTTCCAAGATGTAAGGAGGCAGGTTAGAAGATCTGGTGCAGTGGTTGTCAACCTTTTTAGATGCAAGGTATCCCTGGACAGACTCAAGGCTCATGCTTAGAAAATGCAAGCTCTTAGTTTTCATTCAAATTTTTACTATGGAAAAATAGTCGAGCTATTCTTTTGTCACAAAGAACTCACAGAGGCCCCAACTGGTCAGAACGTTTTGACACCATGGATTCCTATTTGAAATCTCTGGGTTTATCTTGTGAATCATATTTGCATGTCCAACAGTGCTAACATTAAACAACACCTTTCAGTACCCAAGAAAGGATCCAAGGCTGCTCAGGGTGCCACAATACCCTGGTTGAGAATAATTGCTCTACTAAGTTCCCAATGATCCAAATGTATGTGCAAATTCTAAGAACTGGAATATCTTCATTTATGTTTTCCTTATATTATATCACATCAATTTGAATGTTGAAGCATTATTAATAAGGAATGCTGGTTTTCCTATTAAATGCAAATTATTGCAGTTCCTACCAATTAAGAGCCCTAGATTTTGTCTTGTGTTTTACTGTACAAACGAGCTAAATGGTTTTAATTCTTTACCCATATGGACATTTTAAAAACATAATACAGAACACAGACAAGCATGGCAACCTGACTGCTACTACTATAACACTTTTATATAGTGAGTATTACTGTGCTATCACTCTACGCTAAATAAAAGGAAACTGAACTAACAGCTTTAAGAATAAACATCTTGTTTGTCTCTGGCTATAAGACAAGGTTGAATTCTAAAATGAAATTATATTCTCTATTTAATGTGCTTTTCTTTCTTAGCAATAATTCTCAGAATCTCTTTAAAGAACAATGTAAATTTTAAAAGTATCAGGTTTCTAGGATACTGTAGCCTGCCACAGTCCAAATGTCGCAATATGCTTTACATGTACTGTATCTTCATCTCATCTGCTGAGCTGTGGCATTCAGATACTAATCTCCTATGAACAAATGGATTCACGTCTTTCCACTGAAAATCCTTCAAATTTAGTTTACTAAATTTAGTTTAGTTTAGTTTAATTACTGCTGCTCAGATGCACATCTCCATTTCCAAGATTATGGCAAAAATCAGCCCATTTATCTGCTCTCTTTCAAAGAACAGTACAAAAACACACGCACAAAATCTCATTTTTTCCTCTGCAGAATCACTTCTAGAGTTTCTATCTGTATTTCATAAAGGCATATGGAGTCAGCTTTGCTGATGAGTGTGTCTAACATATTAATACATTAATATTAATACATATGTATTAATACAGTAATAATTGCTTTTCAACATCCAATATGACTCCCTTTGGCCATGCGGTTTAAGATGAAAAACATGCACAAACTGCTATTAACAAGTGGAAATGCAAAGTAATATCTGCCAGAAAGTTTTACCAGCTAAAAAGGGGTTAAGTTTTATGCTTCCTCTGCTTTGCACCAAAACTCAAATGCCATAGCAATTATTAGTCCAATGAGAATCTGAAATATTATAGACAAATGCTAATGCCAGCCGAATGGCTGCTGGGAGTCTTGGCCAATGTGGAACATGGGTGGTTCAGCTGCAGGCAGAAAGAAAGATTTCAAGACTTTGTTCAGAGTCCCTACCACTCTGCTGGGGTTCACTATGCCCCTGTGCCCCTTGGCTAGGGACAGCCATTCAAAAAGCCTGAGCCTAAATTGATTCAGTCTTTGCAGGTTAGTTTATTCTGGATAGGCTGAACCGGTTAGTAATAGTACAGACATCCCCTCTGGGCTGAAGAAATGCAGGCACATGCCTGCAGTGGCTGAGGCTAGGAGCCGGGGGAGCGCTAGAGCAGCCCTCCCTTCCTTTCTACAGTGCTGACCTGAGGGGGATGGGGGTGTGGCCAGGCCCCTGGCAAGATGCTCTGATTAGGGAGGGGTCTCCCCCTCCCCCCGCTCCTGACCACTGAGGGAGCCAGCAGGGAGTTACACTGGGAGTAACACAGTGTTTATCAGCCCAGCAAGAAAACAAAAGCTTCGCTCATTAGCTCAAGCTCTTCTTTTAGATCCAAAAAGCCCTGAGCAGACACTGTCCTGTCTGCCTTACATAAACACCTCTCAGCATTAGCTAGCATAACAGATGCTGGCTACATCCATGCTGTAGGAGAGGGGAGGGAGGAATCCCTGCTTGAGCAGGGAGTTGTGGGGGTGGGGGGTGGCACGGGGAAGCCAGGCAGATGCTGCTGTGCCTACCATCTCTGTGGGAGCTCCAGCCAGAGAGCAGAGGGGCAGGGCCAGCCCTGCTGTGGAGCAGAGAGCCCTGCCCAGGGCTGCAAAGCATCTGGGATGCTGGGGGACTCTGGTTTAAATTAAACCAGGAAGGGGTCTGGGACAGACATGGCATAAACCAGTTTGACCCAAATCAGTTAAGTCTGATACTACATTCAACCAGATTTATCCCAAACTGGTTTGAGCCATTTCCAAACTGGTTTATGTGCACTGAACTTCTGTTCTGTAACAGGTTTAAACCAGTTTCTGATCACTTAAGCTGGTTTTATGCATAATGTCTGTCCCAAAACTGCAGGGGCAGTAAATGCTACTGAAGTCCTAAAGACTGGATAGTAATGAAAGAGTTTTCCTTTTATCCTGAGTCTTTTGTGGGAGTGTTTGGCCCAGTGCTTTGTAAAGCATAATTATGCTACTTGTGCTTCATCTTAAAGAATACATTGCTAAATAAAATCTGAGTAATCCTATTGTTTCTCCTCCCTGATAAAGGCTTGTTGCAATGCTGGATATAGAATCTTCCACCGGTACCATATTTCCTCCCTCCTCACATGCACCTCACCCTAAAATTAATAAATAAATAAATGCAATTAAAAACTAACCCTTGCTGCCTCACCAGTGTACTTTACTGTAGGCAAGCTAGACAATACAGTTTAAAACCATCAGGGAAAAGTTATTTTGATAGCCATTGTTTTTTCATTGAAATTCCCTGATGATCAGTTTACGCTGGGGAGAGGACAAGGATGATGAGTTACAACAACGAGGGACAAACCTGCCTTTAAATTTCTCAACCAGATGTTTTAACAATGGCAAAGTACAGCAAATACTGAGGAAAAAGTTTCCCTCATAGGAACTTTCAGCAATTTTCAACCCTCCTTACTTTATAACATGAATAAAAAATATATGCCTCACCCTGCTAGCAACACAGTCTTTTCTCTCCATCCTAAATCAATTTCTGCAATATCAGACTATAGATTTTTTTTTCAACTCTGAATATCTCATTTTCCCCCATGCAGCACTAATAAGAACTGCTCTAGAGGCTATGGATTTTATACTTCCCTGTAACAGGACAGTCTGACCCTTTAAGGGAGGTGGACAGCTATGTAGTAGGATCCAACTGATTAGCAGGCAGTTAAAAGCCAAGGGGAGAAAGCTTGAGATGGCAAGGGGACGTTTGCTGGCCAGAAGCAAACTAAAAGCTATGGGAGCTTGCATTTAGGAAGGGACAGAGCTAAAGGGTCCCCTCCTGCCACCTGGAAAAAGGCTATAAGTCTGCTTTACTTATACTATTCCATCCCAGATGAGCACAGACCAACTACAGACACCTCCTCAGCCTGACAAAGGGTGCTGTACCCGAAATCTTGAAAAAAAGAATTTTTCCAACTATTTTAGTCTGTCTAATAAAAGATATTGGATTCACCCAAAGAACCTTGCCTGCCTATGTCCTTAGACCAACACGGCTACAACCTACACCCCTGCTTTACTTGTATCTCTTTGTCTGGACCAAGGATTATTGTTTGATATTATGAGGACTGGCTAAGGAGCTCCCAAGACCAAAGTTAGACAGCGAAGCTGCAGGCACCCAAACCTACTCACAGACTATTGTTCTGAGTTTTGGAAGGACTCTTAAATGGGAAAAACCCACCCGCACAGCAGCAGGTGCACCAACCCACTTATATCAGCTTTTTTTCCAACCCCTTGCCAACTGCCAATATCTTAAAAGTTATATCGCAGTACAGCATGCAAGAAAAGGCCACCTTAAAGCTAACAGAACAAACAGCTTATCTTGGGCACAAAAATGCAAATATCTTGTGGGATTAACTGTCTTCCACAAAGTGACGTCACTTCCCAAGGAAGTTAAAGAGAAAAGTTGACTTTTGGTGTTTTTAAATTCAGAAGGAAGATAACTAGGTTTCTGCCATTCTATGTCTATCATCTCCTCTCTTAATCTGTTAGGAAAATTTGTTGCTACAATATTATTTCCCAAATTCTTAGCTTTTGTGAAAAGCTATACTTTATTAAAATTTGAGAACCAGATACATAAATAATATAGTCAATGTCCAACTGGGAAAAATGAATGAGCTGGCAGGTGTGAACTCTTTCTATGGTTTTTAAATCTGAACTGAATGTGGTTTCTTTTGAATTACATCTCCTGTTTATAGCTGTAAGTATTGTAAATAATTTCTGAGATGTGTTTAATCAGAAATGAGAGAAAAGCAAGTTATTTTTAGTAAAAGAACTGTTGTATACTAGCAAATCAACGAAAAAGGAAGAGGAAAGTGCACAAAGTAATCGCTCCAAATTGCTCATCCAATTTTGTGCATTCAATGTGCATGGGGGGAGGGAACAGAAAGAGAGACAGAGAAAGAGGGGATGGTACCTTCTTTTGGTAAAGCATTTGAGCATTGAGTACTTTCATGCTTACAACACGAGTTGTATCTGATACTCCTTCACAGTCCCTCATAAGTTCACATCTCATATAACAGAGGTGGCCAAGCTGCAGCTTGGGAGCTGCATGCCACTTGCCTGCATGGTACTTGCAGCTCTGCAGAAAGCGGCTGAAGGCCCACTCACTTTCCCTGAGGCAGCTCCGGGGAACAGCACAGCCCAACACCTGCTGCCACTCCGACTTTCCTCGCAGGGACCATGCCCCAAGCCTACCCTTCTCCCTCCTCTCCCTCTGGGACTGCTGGCTCGGGTGCAGCGGCCAAACTGCAGCCAGGAGGCTGCAGGGGAGTGGGGGTCACCTCTACTCCGGGTCGTTCAGCACCGTCTCCCCACTCCAGCTCTTGAACTTCAGTGGAGGATCAGATGTGGTTCCCAGGTGAGTAACTGTGGTCACCCTGTCATATAACAAGCTTTGCTCCCTTCTCCACTTACAGGGACATAACTCTTTAGTTCAGCCATTCCTCATTTTCCACACTGCTGCTGACTGGAGTACACAGTATCTGGATCTGTGGTCTGATTTAGCCAGGCAAACACTATGTTCTTAATTCAAAATGCTGCAATATTCCCACTGTTTCTACCTTCTTGGCAAGTTAATGAAGCAGGGACCATCGTGGCATGTACATTTTTGCCACGTAGCTATTATTAAAATGTGGGGGGAGGGGAGTTATTCTGTAATATTCTTCCTCAAGTAATGTTGTCTTCAATTGCTAATCATATTTATATTACTGGGTCTGAAGCCACTCTCAGAGACAGTCAAGACTAGTCCAACATTTCACACTCCAACAATGGACAGTTGAAGCCAGCAGTGTCAAACATTCTGCCCACGGTCTGGATACAGCCCAAAGCCCTCCTCTCCAGTCCCTGGTGCTGCCCCTGGGTCTGCCCCATGAGACCCACATGCTGCCCCATGAGACCCACATGGGCATGGCATAAGCCCATCATAAAGGGCCGTATTGGATCCACAGACCTCCTCCTCTCCCTGTCCCCCAGCATACCTAACTTGGTGGCTGTACCAACCAGTCTGGGACCCATGCCATGTGTGGTACAGATCCTGGAATGGGCCCAACACATGGCACAGTCTGGCCAGAATGGCAGCCACATCCCAGACTGGCTGGAGTAGGCACCGCAGTCCTGGAACTGCCAGGACAGCCACCCTACACGGACATTGCTGCATGCAGCATTTGTTCCAGCATCTACACCGCAAACAGTGCGGGTGCCATACCTCCAGCTGGAGCGATGTCCGAATCAGGTATGGTGGGGAGAAGGAGGTCTGTAGGCCTGATCCTGTGGTTGGACCAGCCTCATGCTACTCATCTGACCTGCAGGGTTGAATGAGTTTGACACCCCTGGTCTGAGCAGTGTGATCCTGCAGTAAAACTTCAATAATGATGAAGAGGAAAAGATATCAGTAAGTAGCATGGCTATAAAACCACTTCAGCAGGGTTCTTACATAAGCAAGGAGCTTCAGGCCAGACTGCCCTCAAGTTGTTTCAGTCCTCCCTTTGCCTCATCCCTGTTTTTTTTTTGATTCAGCACTTTCTTTGTGTCTCTTTTGTAGAACATATGAAAAATATAGTTTGTTAAACCAGTGGTTCTTGCAATAACCCCCAAACACAATCCTTAAATTGTAGGCATGGGCAGATTTTATCAGAGATGCACAAATATGCCCATCAGGTAAGTACAGGTATTGCTAGAGCGAGATAGATTAAATCCTGAAAACTACATACATGTTGTATTTGGCTATTTAATCTGGCTATTGTTCATCATTATCTTGACCTTTCCAAGCAGCAAGTGCTTCCAGAACAGCCATACATGGGGACCCACACCCACAGAATATGCCATCTCTCTCAATTGTCTGCCCAAGAAACCCTAAAACCTGTTATCTCTAGAAAGACTCTTGTCAAAGAAGTTAGGCAGAGCTCAGCATGGTCAGGGAGAGGTTTTTAATGTAGGTTATTTAATTTTATTTATTTCTGTTCTTAAAAAGGTTAACATAAAAACCCACTCATGAACAGCTATCCCTACAATGACCTACACAACTGAGACACCCCCCCTGCCCCAAATCTACCTTTAAACTTCCCATGTCAACACAAGCTTCAGCCCCCTCCACTAAGCCCTCTTGTAGTTTGTATTTTTCAGCTGAGCTCTGACATTTTTCTACAATGAGCTTTTTAAATTAAAACTAAACATTTAAAGTCCCCTTCCATGAGTTCTTAAGCCATCTTATTAGTAGTGAAATGTTAATATAACCAAACAGTACTGTTAGTGATCCCCAAAGCATAGAGCCAAAGCAGGGGTGTAAGTAGTTATTCATAAAGGTGGGGGATAATCTTGAGATAGAACCGTTGTATGTAAGATCCCTTGATGTGCCCTGAAATAGAAGGAATGTCCGTCCTCTTAAAGGGATGCATCTCATGTAAAACTAAGGAAGTGATACTCCCACTGTACTCAGCACTGGTGAGACCACAGCTGAAGTACTGCATCCAGTTCTGGGTGCCACACTTCAATAAGGACATGGAAAAACTTGAGAGGTTCAGAAAAGAGCCACCTGTATGATCAGGGACTTGCAAGACAAGCCATATGAGGACAGGCTGGGGGACGTGGGTCTCTTTAGCCTAAAGAAGAGAAGGGTGAGAGGGGACTTGATAGCGGCTTACCACTATCTCAGAGGAGTGCATGAGGAGCTCGGCGAACAACTGTTCACTAGGGCACCCCCGGGGAAGACCAGGACCAATGGATATAAACTCCTGGAAGGCCCCTTCAGGCTTAATATCAGGAAAAACTCCTTCACAGTCAGGGTGTCCAGAGTGTGGCCTAAACTCCCTCCAGAGGTGGTGCAGCCACCTACCCTGGAGCTTTTCAAGAGGAGACTGGACAGGCACTTCGCTGGGGTCACTTGACCCCAGTTGTCTTCCTGCCTAGAGTGGGGGGGCTGGACCCGATTATCTGCGAGGTCCCTTCTAGCCCCATACAATCTATGAATTTATGAATCCTGCCATGGAGGGCATGCCCCATGAGAGGAGGCCTTCTGCAGTTCAGTAGGCCCCAAGCAAATAGCATTCTGGGACAATTTCCCCTTCCCTCCTATTTCTACCCCTTTGAAGTAGACACAGAACAACATATGCTATTTTGAAAAACAGAAAAATACACATAGATTTCACATGTATAACGTATAAAGCACTTACAATAATTTCAAATGATAAACAATCTATGAAAAATATCAGTCTTTTATAACTAAACAAAGGGCAAAGCTATGAACCAGTTATTCATCATGAATAGCTTCCCAGTTCTAATTCTCGTCTTTGAACTATCTACTGCTCTCTTACACACGTATCGTCAGCCAGAAGAAGCCAACAAGGTCAACACATGATAAGTCTTTCATCACCAGTACAGGTATATACAAATGAAATAAGAATTTTGCCCACTGGTGTTAGGACATCCAGAGTTAAGGCACCTGTACACATGCAGCAAGGCTGCTTTAACCTGCTGTAATTACAGTATGTTGGAGTAGACTCGATTAATCAAGTCTGCTGGAATGTGGTAAAAGTACGTGAACACCCACACTAACAATTCAAGGGGGTCCACACCTTTATTCGAAATTTCCAAATGGGTCCACGCCACCATTCAAAATTCTTTAGGGGTTCACAAATGAATATAGGTTGAAAAATCACTGGAATAGAGGGGCACTGAGCTACCATCCCACTCTTAAAGGTGGCTGCTCTGGTTCAGAATTGTGACAGGAAAAGCTTTCGCTGCTCCTACCAGTGCTGTATTTGATCCACATGTAAAGCAAAGCTGCATTCACCACTCTTGTCAGTGCTGCGTTCTTCAGGAGCACTACATAACCAAAAATTGGAAGAAAAATCCCCTTCCTGGAGAGGTAGAGTTTCAAACCATAAAAATATATTATCTTCTCATGAATTATATTAGCCTTTTACAAGAGTCTCTCCGCTATCTTTAAATAGCAATTCTCACCAGCTACAAGAACCATGGCTCTTACAGCACAAGAGGATAATAGCTAGCCATTTTCTAAAAGTTTTAATATCTTGACATCAAAATACTCGCAACAGAAGTACTTGGGAAAAACGTGGGATTGACAGGTCTCCTGCTTTCTCTATTAAACTTATCACTCGCATCATTTTTTAAAAAGTTAGTGCTTGACCAAATGGTATCTAAGAGCCTGGAAGAACAACCTGGCAGAGTCCTTGCTACTTTCAATTATCCCACCAGCTTTCTAAGGCTTGAAGGACTGTGCCTGTAAGGCTCCTACACCCAGCCACAACTTCAGGAAGGGTCGTTTACTCAAACCTACCCTTTACTAGAAAAAGTTGTACCCACAAAACCATACTGGCAACCTTTCTGGGGGAGAGGCAGCTTAAAAAGTAAGTGCCAGTAAAGCTAATACCTTCTTTCATTTTGGGAACCAGTATATCAGGAAAAGTACTCTTCTGTCAATGCATATGCATCCATATTAGGGCTTTTTTCAAATACAGAAATATTGTGGGAAACAAAATTGCATGCATGATTAACATATCAGTAGAAGTTTCTCATGTAGATACAGTGGCCTAATTCCTGATCTAAACATATGAGAAAGATCCAATTAGTTTCCTGCACAATAAATTGGATTACTTAAGGTCTTATATATCCCTCAGTGACATCCAAGACTGATATAGAGTTGGAGGACATTGCTTATCAGAGTTTTCTGAGAATTATATTATAGCAGCTCCTATAAAATATCACAATGTTGCAACCTCCAGAGTAAAGCAAGTATAGGGCGCCGCAAAACTCTAGACCCCACTGCCTCGTGGGTACCCATTGGCTGGAGAAAGGCAAAGGGGCATCACTATGACAAACAACCTCACTGAGGCATTAGGCAGTCAGTAGCAGTTTATCTGTTGCTCTCTGGCAGAAGTGAGAGTCATTGAGGAACTGAATGCCTGGACTTGCTCTGGCCTTTGGATTCTGTCTCAATGGTCTAAAGGGGGGATGGAAGGTCTTGGGCAGCCTCCACTCCTCCATACTCTTGCCTAGGCATATGCCTTATGCATATACCAAGATCCAGAGGATCGGCGCTTGGCTGCCATGTTATATGGAAGAGTACCTCAAGTCCAACTTTAAATATATATTTTTTTAAATCAAGTCTTTCTACTGGATGTACTGTCCCTCAGTAATGAGCATAACGATGGGCAGAATTTTCTATCTTGACTAACAAGAGGAACTCTTATCTCAAAAATTAAGACTGAAGAAGCAGCAATTCCTGCACAAGCACAGCAGCGAAGACAACCACCATTTAGAATATGGTAACCATTCTGGTTCTGATCCAAAACCCACTGAAGTCAATAGGAGCTTTCCACTGATTTCATGGTCTTTGGATCAAAGTCCATCTGTACAGCTGGTGTGATAAATTGGTACTTCTCACCCTAATACAGTTTCTTGCTTAGACCATCATAATAATGATACAGATATTTGAAGCTCACAGACATATCAGTTCTACAAACTGCTCTTACATTTATTCTTATACAGACAGTCCTCGCACTTGCGGCAGGTTATGTTCCTGGAAAAGGCTGCAAGTTGAAATGATGCAAGTCGAATCTGATTTTCCCATAGAAACAATGTTATAATAGGGGGTTACGTTCCTGACCAAGGGCCTGATGCCCAACTTTTTATAGAAATGACCATAAACACCATATTTAAATAAACTATTTAATCAACTCAACTATAAACAATATACACTGTACAGTACAAAGCTTTCTAAAGTGTACTGTATATAAATTGATTAAACTAGGCAATACAGTAACTAATCACGTAACATTTTATTTAATCAGAAGGTGAAGGAACACCTTCATCAGGGTCATGGAATTCAGAAGGGCTTCTTTGGGGAGATTTTGGGGAGACTTAGGACCACTTGATGGCTTTTTGAGAAACTGATCCAGGGATGTTTGTTTTGCTGCCTTCTTTTTCTCATTGTAAATTTCCATGTAGTGCTGTAAGTGTGAGGATCCAGTGCCATGAGTAATAACATGGGTGTAAATGGTGGAACGCCACAAGTGCGAATCGCCATAAGTCAAGGGCTGCCTGTATACTTATCTATCATTTCACAGAGAAAAGAGTTCAGTGTTGCTATCTATAAAGAATGGTGACATCTGAGTCACAGCAAAAGGCCTCTCATACAACATCCTCAGCTATGAAAAGTGTAAAACGTAAACCACCTGAACAAGAATCTAAATGTGCATTATTATACGGAGACAGAGAGACAAAGAGAGACCTGAGGAAGGGCACCCGATGCCTGAGAGCTTGTCCAACAATTCTCTCAGCTATGTGATGGGTCTAGAAAATGGTATCACAAAAAAAAAAAAAAAGCCCCATCTCTTGGACATTATTAAAAACATACATGTTTTAAAAGTACTAATTCTTAGCCATGTCTCCTACACTCTCAAAAAGGCTCTTTAATTTTAGTACTCAGGGCTGCAAGATACCTTTAAGAAAATAAGTTATTTTAAACACTTCTCAGATCTACAATCCACAGCAATAAAACTAAGCAAGAGTGAGCAACATAGTTATGTACAGTGTAACAGAAGTCATCCTTTTGATCTAGAAACAAATCCAGCACCTCAAGATCAAGGTTTTGACCAGTCTGGATCTGGCATTATATATACTCATAGCCTAATTTTCAAAACTGCTGAACAACAGAACTCCCACTGAGGTGGCATAAGGAGAAGGCAGTCTCTTAGGTATGTAGGGCCCAGACCTTTTAGGCTAAGTACAGACATTCAAAAAGCTGGAGCCTGAATCAATTCAATCTTTGCACATTACTCTAACCTGATCTAAACATATGAACCATTCATAGATTGAACCAGGAAGCAAGTGAATAGACATTCACTTTTGATTCTGGAAATGCAGTCACATGCCTGCAGTGGCTCAGGCTAGAAGCTGGGGGGGGGCGGGGGGAGGAGGGGGCTGCGCTGGAGCACACCTCCCTTCCCTTCTGCAGCAGCTGCAAGGCTGGAAGGAAGCTGAGCTGGAGAGGGGGGTGGGGAGTGGGGTGGCATGGCCAGGCTGCTGAGTATGATTGGGGAAGGGTTTAAACCCCCACCCCGTCCTGCAGGGACCCCAGTTAGGGTGTGCTTGGCTTTTCCCTGCCCCGCTCTCCACTCGAGCAGCTGAGGAGAGGGAGCCTTGTGTCATGGCTGCCAGTTGTCATATGTAGAGTTTAAAGTATGGGTGCGAACAGGATGGTCTGGACAGGAATGCTCCTGTCCCAGGCAGGGGCGAGGTTAGATGTGACCCCTGCAAGTCCCAACCAGCCCCACTCTAAGATGCTATGACCTGATCCAGAGAGGAACCCTCTGTGCTGCTCCTCCAAGAACAGTGTTTCAGGCCCCTGTTCTACTGCAGAAAGAAGAGGGGGAAAAGCGCAGGGCCTGTTTCCCTGCTGGGACAGTCACCTCTGCGCTGGGACACACGAGGGGCTGTATGAAGCAGAGGGTCTCACACACACACAAAGTGAAGCAGGGCCCGATGCTGCACAGCCCTTCCTCTTTGCTTTCCCTTCCCTGTGGGCTTCCTACAGCCATGAGCAGCGGTTGGGGCCCTTCCCCTCAGCTCCCTGCCCCCCTCCCCCCATCATTGTGTATTTTGAGAGGGGCCTGACCCGCACCCTGGACACACAGGGAGGAGGCAGGAACTCCTTGTCACCAGGCTGCTATCTCTTTGAAGGTGCCTGGCACGGGGGTGGCGGCTGTCTAATCTCTGTGATGCGACAATGGGGACAACGCGGGGAGTTTGGAAGCAGGCACCAGACCCATGGGCACCTGCAAGTGGCTTCTCTTCCTTCCGGAGCCATGCCCGGGCCCAGGCCCAGCGCAGGGTGGGTGTCCCCAGGAGAGGGGAAGGTGGTGGCACCAATCAGGAGACAAGTGGGATGCCCACCCTAGCCCCCGCTGCCAACTCTGCCTGAGTCACTGTCGCCCACCTCCAGGGAGCCATGGCCATCACTGGGGAAGTTGCCGGCACTTGCCCACAGAGTTGCTGGGCACTGCAGCTGCCTGATCACAGCCTCTTCTTTCAGACCACCCAGCCTGGCAGGTGGGGGACAGCACCGGGATCCTTCCAGGAGCATCTCTCCCCATGCCCACCTCTCCTCTGCTTCTGCCTACAACAACACTGAATGGGGCCCTCCCTTCCCCACTTTGCCTTAGGCACCGGGCCAGCGTCTGGCCATACACCCCTGTCCCCACCGTTCATCCACCTCCACCCCTTTTCTCAGCCAGCCAGAGCAGTGACACTGCTCTGGCTAGGGATGAGAGGGGTGGGGCCCTGCTCCCCCAGCCCAGAGCTGCAAAGCATCCTGGGATGCTGGGGAACTGAGTTAACTTAAATCAGGAAGGGATCTAGGACAGAAGTTCCGTAAACTGGTTTGACCCAAATCAGTTAAGTCTGATACTACATTCAACCAGGTCCATCTTAAACCAGCTTTGAAAGTGGTTTATGTGCACTGCATTTCTGTTCTGTTACAGGTTTAAACCAGTTTTTGATCACTTAAACCGGTTATGTGTAAATTCTGTCCCTAGCCTTAGGGTCTTCTAGGTCAAAAGCAGCACACTGCATTGCACCCAGAAAGCTACCGGAAGCCAGTGCAGACTCTGGGGCATAGGAGTTCTGTGTTCCTGGCAGAAGGCAGGATGCCATATTCTACTCCAGATTTTGGATGGTCTTCAAGGTCAGCCTTGCATAGAGCCACTGCATTGCAGTGGTCTAACCTTGAGTTTACAAAGGCACAGATGATGATGAACAGATCAAAATCTGAAATGAAGGGTCCCATTCTTCTCACCAGATGAAATCAATGAAAGGCACGCCTAGCCATCACCACCACCAGAAAATCCAGTTGCCACTGAGCTTGAGTAACAAGGGGAGGCTGAACCCCCAGCTATGACAGATGTCCCAGTCCTCACCCAAGTCAAGCAGTCTGCCTACTACCATCAGCCTTCTTAGTGAAGTTTCCAATCACCTGCATCCAGTCCCCAACTGCAACCAGGCACTGGTTAAGGACTGAGATAGGAAGAGAAGGAGAGGTAGAGCTGGGTGTCATCAGCAACAAGCGATGAGCGATGGCACCTGACTCCAAATCTCTGTACAATCTCACCCAGTGGCCTCATACATATATGGAACGGGAGCGGTGACAAAATGAAGCCTAGGAGGCTCCAAAGGAAAGGTATTGAGGGGAAACAAGCCCCGCCCCCCTCATCATCACCTTCTGGAACCTCTCTGCTAGGAAAGAATGGAAACCATTTAGAGTGGTTCACAAATACCCACAAGGTTACATAAATGTTTTATCAGCATTTGGCCTCATGGCCAACTGTGCTGAAGGCTGCTGAAAGATCGAGTAAGGGCAGGGAACAACTTCCCCTGTCAATCTCCAAGTAAAGATCACTGACCAAGGCCACCCTGTCAGTCTCTATCCAAGACAAAAGCCAGACTGACAAGGGTCCAAGAAACAGCTGGCATCCAGGTGTACCAGGAGCTGTCAGGCAACCACCTGTTCAATGACCTTCCACCAAAAGGGGAGTTTAGATACAAGTTTGCATATTCTGTGTTTGGAGGCAGAGATTCACAGCATCTCTCTCTCCCTCCATCTTAGCCAACTGCCCGTCAGGAATTACGAGTGTGGGGGGGGAAAGGGCAGAGACAGAGCACCGCCACCCAGTACCCCACAGTGCTGCCACTCTACCTCC